>NC_081416.1:40640714-40882347 GCF_949786415.1 Peromyscus eremicus
ATTTCTAGTTCCCTTTTTAGAATAGAGCATTTGAAAGCTGCTCATGGTTGCACCTTACATCTGGATGTATGGATGCCTAGCCTTTACTGGCTGAGAATTTCTTTCTTGTGTCAAATGGCTGAGTTCAAGTTCCTTGGGTGATTTTCCAGTTGTTCTAGGTGAAAGCAGTGGAGTAGATATCATCTTCTAATGGATATGTGTTTGGATGAGTTGATAAAATGAATACCCGAGGGAACTGAATTAGCTTTTTAGATGAGCTTTGTGTGTCTACTAGCATTTGCTTTCCTCCCTTCTGTGGATAGTGCTTCTGAAACTTAAAAATATCTATCCAGAACTCGTTGGTATAAAAATAGATAGAAATGTGGCTGGGGAGGCTCAGCTGATCAGAAGCACGAATGGTAAGCTGGGCAGAGTGATGCATGCCTACCATCTCAGCAGTCAGAAGGTGGAATCAGGAGAAACGTAAGTTCAGTGCCAGCCTGGGCTATACATCAAAATTATGTCTCAAAAAAGGAAAAAAAAAAAGAATTGAAGAAGGAATGGTGGTTACAGCATCACACCCCTCTCATTACTTCAACTTCAGACCAACAGTTTATTTCTACACTTTCCTGGCAAAGCTCAAGGATCTCAAACCAGCCAGGTGTGTTCTTGATGCTTCTGTTGAGAGCTTGGCCTTTGAACACATGGAGAAGGACAGGATTTCTTGTGGCCTCTTAAGATGAAGTGGACCACTGAGCCTTAAGTCACTGTTTTTGACCTTTATTCCCTCCCTGTGATGTGTGTCCTTGTCCCTCAGCCTAGTTCTTGCAGCTTGAAGACCCTATTCTCACCTCTACTCTCTGTCCAGTTGTAAGGAGAGAGTCAGAGGATGTGGCCATGGCTTCTTTCTTTTCTGCTGCTACAGCAGTTTGGCTTCGATGCCTTCCTTCACTCCACCGTCTCTAACTAGAGCTGCGCTCATTGCAATTTAGGCTCTCTCTCTTCTAGTAGAGTTTTATTCTTATTTTCTGATCTCTTTAAAATAAGAAAAGTTAGAGTTGTAAAAGTGTGGTATAAATGAAAACCTTGTCTAAAGATGCTCTGAAATGATTTTCTTCTCCCCTTACTTCCCAGTGAGTTCTTCATGCCAGGCCTTGTTGATGCACACATCCACGCTCCTCAGTATGCCTTTTCGGGAAGCAATGTCGACCTGCCACTTTTGGAGTGGTTGACCAAGTACACGTTTCCTACAGAACAAAAGTTCCAGAGCACTGAGCTTGCTGAAGAAGTCTACACCAGAGTTGTCGTGAGTATTGTATGAGTGGGTGCTGTGTGATGCCTGATCATCTATGCAAACATTCATTTCTAGGACCAAATTTCAGTTATCAAAACGTTAAGGTTGGGATGAAATGTGGCAACGTTTTTAAGTCCTTTCATAATCTGCTGAGCATGCCATCCTCACAGGGGCAAGGAGAGAATATGTGTGTGATGACCCTAGTCTCAGTTTGGTGGGTTCTACTACAGCACTCTCTTATCCTCATCTTCTGGGTGTGCTCTCTCACTGCAGCTAATTCATAGTGCTGTTCTGGGGAACCATATGGAATATCCATGTGACCTTTAAAAGGCTCTGTGACTCACTGTCCTCCATCTGTAAATCTCAGAGATAAGGATAGAACCTACTTGATGGATTGTTATGATAATTCATGAAGTTAATATTTGGGAGGTCCTTTAAATAGTGCCTAGCACCTGGTAAGAGCTGTGTCTTATTATTTTTTTAAATGTTCAAGGAAAAATTAAATTTCAAATTACTTTTAGAAGAATATCACATTGTTTTAGTGGGTTTGCAAGGAGGGACGGTAGGATGGCCCCACATTGCAGAACAGGCGGGAATGTGATGTGAGGACTGACAGTGTTAGTGGGAACTCTGGAGCCGAGTCAGTTCCCGATCAGTGGCTGCTGTGTATGCCCCCTGTATGCTGATTGGCTGGCAAAATGGGCCACTTTCTCCTCTTTTATAAAAACTAGCTCCAGAATAAGAGCACATTCAGAAACTGGAAAAACATCTGCAGCGAAGAAGGTAGAATGCAAACACTCTTTCCTGGCCTCTGCCTCCTGCAGGGAACTCTTCAGACTGCATTGTTCCTGGATTCTTGTAGGACTCACTGGTGGTTCTTCTGTGGTACTGGCTCCACATCTTCTGCAGGAACTGGCCCAGCCACCCTGCCAGCTCCTTGTCTTGTATCATTCCAGCCTTAAAGAGTAGCAGCAAGTGATTACATTCAGTCAGTGTCTTGCTTAATTATAATTGTGGGCTTACATTTTAGCCTGCATCCGCGTGACACCAGAAAAGCAGAGCAGGGCTAAAAGCTGGTTATGAATTGGCTAGCACACTGTGTTAATGAATTGTGTTAACCACACCAAATCCTTATCTTCAAAATGTATTTATACCTCACATTGTTCTAAAAAGGGGTTGAAATTGCTTAAAATTGCATAGTACGAAACAAAAGAAAATGAGTCATCAAATCACAGAAAAGGAAAAAGAGGAGAATGGAGAAATAAAACCCCAAAGTCAGTGCACACTCTTGGGAGAATCTGTCACAAATTTTGCTCTGGGTGTCTAGCACATGATGTAGACAGGGAAATCAGAAATGAAATTCACACTGTGTATGTGATTTTGAGAGCCACATCTGTCAGAATAAAAGCACATCTATTCTTTATACTGAAGTTAGAAAAATTAATTCTGACATTGCTTAATGTGGATGGATATTATGCTGTCAAACTATATTTGTAAAGATGGTTAGGGGTAGGAGAGAAAGAGAGAAGGAAGGAGGGAGAGAGAAAAAGAGAGAGAGAGAGAGGAAAGGAAGGGAAAATTCCACTGTATCAGACCTTTACACTTGAGATAGAGAATCAAAGACATATATATATATATCCTTCAGGCAATGTCCATACATATTTCTTCATCAGAAATGTAGGTATTTAAAGTTAGTGAGCTCAAAACTGGTCTATTCCTGACAAGTATTTATTTGCCGGACATGTCCTATGGTTCTGATTGTGAGCAGGCCTACACATGCTGAGAGCCATTAGGATGGAGTTTACCTCTGCTTAAGAGAGTTGGCATTCCTCCTTCATGCTCCCTCCTCCTTCTCCTCCCCCACTTCCCTCCCTGTGTTCTTCTGTCTGGTCACTTGACTATACTTTGAATAGACTTCTGAATTTTCTAGTGTGTTTAGTTCATTCCAGCCAAATTTGAAACTATAGTTTCTCATTCAGTTCAAGCTTTTCTTCATGAGAACCCAGGCTGGAGGGCTTTCCTCACACCACATCAGCACTGACTGACTGGTAAACCTCGACACAGGATGAACTTTGGAGTGAGCAAACAGGCCCCAGCATCACTGTGAGAACAGACCTTCTAGCCATTCATTTTCTCTAGGAAGGAATTCTTCAGCCTCTTCAGGAACTGTGGGAGTGGCATATTTACTTGGTGTTCTGGTGAAAGTGACTGAGAACACTGGACATCAGCTAGATCTCCACTTAATCCCTTTCTTCATCTTGTTTCTGTGGGATTTGTGCCCTTTCCACACCTACCGGTCTCTACAGAGAGTGACTCCCTACACAGGGAAGGAGAGGAGTGGTTGGGTGACATCTACAGGGAGGAGGAAGTGGCTGTATGGCCTCCAGCCAGTTTCCTGTGAGCACACCCTGTATCTGCCCTCTTCTTAAGGGTTCCAGGTTCTTCTCTGTGTTCTCTTCTGCAGTTGTCTCATCTTGTGTTTTTTAGGGCTTAATCCATTGCTCTCACTTACTATTGTGCAAGTGAAAATCTCCTAAGGACAAAAGAGACGTAATGATCAGTGTTCCGCCAGGTGGAAGCAGAAGTCTGGCTGAATGAATTTATTTTGTCATACAGAGAAAAATCCCATTCGTATTAATTTTAATAAAATTAAAATATCCCCAAACAATCCTGAGGAAAAAACGTGTTAACCGGTACCACATTTTATGACCTCTGAAACACACACCCAGGAAATTAGAAGTATCAATTTTTCCTTAAGCTCACACTTTTAGAATATAAATACTTTTGCCATTTACTTAGGTCTCTTCCACATCAAGATGGCATACCTTTAAATAAACACATTTTAAAATTAAAAAGCAGACTTCTATTTTTATCTATGTATGCCATGTGACTTTTCTGAGCACACGCGATTCAGGATTTTTGTGATTTATTTTTAGAGGAGAACACTAAAGAATGGTACAACCACGGCTTGCTACTTTGGAACAATTCACACTGACTCATCCCTGCTCCTTGCGGAAATTACAGGTGAGCAGCTGAACGCAGGATTTATGGGCACATCAAGCAAAGACAACCAGACCATGCCTGGCAATAGTTCATACTCAGTAGGAAGTCGTGCCTTTGGATCTAGAATTTGAGCGTTTGCACTTAGTAATTTTTGCAAGTAACTTTGTGTCTGGGAATATCCTTGACCCTTGAGTAGTTTTATTGTTTAAAGGATTTAATTATTTCTATATGGATTCTGGTCCCAGGATGATGTTTATAGATCTTAATTTTGTATATTGATTTGGAGCCATTTAGAGCACATTTATCAATGTAGCCATGGCAAGAGTTAATTACACTATAATTAACAGATAGGTCTTGGTGGTTAGCTAGATTCAGGGCATTGTGCTAGATGCTAGGAGCACAGTGTTAGTTGAGTAACACCAGTAATTCTATTACTAGGTACCAAACAATATGCAAAGTACTCTACTCTAAATAGCCTTCTGACTTCTACTGATGCCCTCATTGCACAGACAGGTTAACTAAAGCTCAAAGATGCTCACATATCCAAGACCTCAGAGCTGGGAAGCGAAATGAAGACTGGTTTTAGGTCAATGATTCTAAACATACCCAGTACAGTGCCTGACATTTAGCAGGCACTTGGCAAACTGTTGGCTGATGATGCATTTACCCAGCTGTTGGGTTCCATGGTAGTTCATACCAAAGGCCTGATGGCTAACATTGAAAACAAAGATGCAAGTTCTCAGAAGAGGCAAAGGCAGCTGTCTGGAATGATTCCATGGAAGACAAAATGAGGAGAGACTAAAATGAGGAAATGAGATGGACAGAGGAGTTGGGGGCAGAGATGTTGATGATGGAGGCAGGAAATAGCATGGCTTAAAGGAAGGGGGCATTCATTTCATGGTCAGGATGGAGAGGAGGATGAGCAGGTTCAGACCACAGAAGGGCTTGAATATGCATCAGAAACTCTAAGGAAGGTTTCAGGTCAGGTGAGTAATATGATGAGAATGACATGTTAAGGAATTAATCTGATGACTAGATATTAAAATAACTTCCAGGGAAAGGGTGGCAGAAAGCCCTTTGAAAGACTTATGACAGGAAGGAGACATTGGAAAACAGCCCCACCTGCTTAGCTCAACTGAAGTAAGGGTTCCTCCAGCACATGTGATAAAGATTCTTCGTTGCCAGCAGCTGCTAGGCATTCAGTCAATGATAACAATATCTATGCTGCTATAATCAGGAAGGAAGTAACACATCATCTGAGAACCATGAGCCTTGGGCATCATTCTTGGTGTATTTCTTACAATCCTGCACAGAGCAGAGGACTTTGGGACACTGGAGTCTAGATCTCAGATGATAGATACCATCTTGGAATAATCATAGGGGTGAGGAATCAAATTCAAGGCCATCACCCAGTATCTGTGTTCTTAACTTTTCATATGCTGTCCTTTATCCAGAAAAGGGACATGACATGCATGGGGAGAAACTTGGTCCAGTGATGGCAGGAGAGTAGCAGATGGGAGAGAAATGAATGGGGGGATGCTGTGGGATGTTCTGTATGGCAAATGTGTTGCTAATTAGTCAATAAATAAAACACTGATTGGCCATTGGCTAGGCAGGAAGTGTAGGCGGGACAAGGAGGAGAATAAAGCTGGAAAGTGGAAGGCTGAGTCAGAGAGACACTGCCAGCCGCCACGATGAGGAACAGCATGTGAAGATGCTGGTAAGCCACGAGCCACGTGGCAAGGTATAGATTTATGAAAATGGATTAATTTAAGCTGTAAGAACAGTTAGCAAGAAGCCTGCCACGGCCATACAGTTTGTAAGCAATATAAGTCTCTGTGTTTACTTGGTCGGGTCTGATGGCTGTGGGACTGGCAGGTGATAGAGATTTGTCCTGACTGTGGGCCAGGCAGGAAAACTCTAGCTACAGGGGGAAAACGAGAAAAATTGGTATATCGAGAATATTAATGTATTTTCTAGGATCTGAGGTTATCCCCTTTTATACCATGAGAGAAGATGAGTGTCAAGATAGTTATGACATTGGTAGAAATATAAACAAAGTGTATAATCAAAAGTAAAAGGTAAATAAGAAGTATAAGATACCCAATTATTTTCTGGCAGGCTGGGAGTGGGCTGGGGGCTGAGTGGAAACCATTTACTAGTCATTGAATTTAGTGGCTTTGCTATTGTCACAGTGTTAAGACAGAGAGATGATTCTTAACATTCTCATATATTTTTAATGATAATTTTAATTTAAAAGCCTTTTTAGACTCCTCAGAAAAAGTTAAGTGTTAAAAAAGAAATACATCTTCAGATTCTTTCTCTGTGTGCTTCACAGATAAATTTGGACAGCGAGCATTTGTGGGCAAAGTATGCATGGACATGAACGACACTGTTCCAGAATACAAGGAGACCACTGAGGAATCAGTCAAGGAGACAGAGAGGTAGTGTGCCTGGGGCTTTTCATCTGTATTTTAGATGAGGCATCTGATATGCTGATGGAGCTTGAAACAGGGAGAGAAAAGTGTACACCATCAGGACCCAGTTGGGATCTGAATGTGGTGACAGACTAGTGCAATTGTTGTATTACCTAGTTAGTCTACAGCACTCAAATACATGGCAGTGGTCAGTGGGTGACTCACAGAGCTTTCCTCTGTAGGCTATTCTTGACCTTCATAGAAAGCTCCACAAAATGTCTTTTTTTTTAATGTTAAGAAAACTGGGCCTGATATAATCTGGATGACTTGCCCACAACCATTGGAGTAGTCCACTTACCATAACTCTCATGTAACATTAGAGATAATCATCTTATAGAGAGATGGGATTAGTCTTTGGGGTTATTGTTCTAGAGGTTCCAGTACATGATCTAGTGGCCACATGCCTTTGATGAGGCAGGAGTGAGTACAGGATACACAGCTCACCTCATGAGTCAGGAAAGACAATTAGAAAGAGAAAACTGGCCAGAATTCCAAAATACCTCTCGGGGGCACATGCCCAATGACCTAAAGATCCAGCAGGCCCCGCTTCATAAGATACCCCACTTCTCAATAGCATCAACCTGGGAACCAAACTTTGGCACATGCACCTTTGTGGGACACTCATCCAAACCATTTTATTAGTGTAGATTGTAGCATCAGAGCCAGGATTTAGTAGAGTGAAAAATCTCAATGACTTAAAAATGTAGAGTTCCTTATAGCATGACATAGATCTCACTCATTAACATGAGCTTAGTGTGAAAAGAAGAGGCAGGAGGTATATACCAGCATTTTTTATTCATGTACATGCTCAAGAATAATAGTGGGAGGAGTCACTTACAGAAAACATATGAGAGGTTATAGAAAAATGTTCCATTTATAGATGAGTGAAAGACATTTCAGTAAAGATAACTCGGTCAGGCACAGTGGTGCACAGCTGCAATCCAAATATGTGGGAGACTGAGAAGGAAGGATCATGAGTTCTAAGCCAGCCTTAGCCACATAATAAGACACTCTCTTAAAAAAACAAAACAAAGGTATTTTTTTAGTAACCAAAAATGTGCTTTTCTGGCATAAAGCATAGAGAAGTACAGAGGTGCAAAGCAGAGACATTGTCACTGTGAGATTTTCCCTATAACCTTTCAGTGGGCTTTAAAAAAACTTTTTATTGATTCTATGTGGTTTTTACATTATGCACACAGATCTCACTCATCTCCCTGTCCCATCACCTCTACCCTCTTCCCTTATAACATTCCCCCCAAACAAAACAAAATTTAAAAGTATACCCTAAAAACAAAACAAAGAAGAGAGAGAATTTTGGCATGGAAGCTGCAGTGTGGCTCAGTGAGTCACACAGTATACTTCTTAGTCCATACATCTTTACTTGTAAGTGTTCTTTACAGTGGATCAATGTGTTATAATCACCTAGCACAATCCTTTTATCTTGCCTTAAGATAAGGGAAAAAAATCTATATGCATTCTGGAATGACCACAACATATGCAAACACAGAATTAGAATATCTCCTCCCCAGAACTTTTATATGAGCAGAGACACACAGCAGGAAGGCTGTATTCCTTATACGTCTTTATTCCACATCGGTGGACTTGTGGGAAATAGACCCTTACAATAAAAGATCTAGACACATTCAACAATGACACACAGGCAAGAGAAACACAGAACAGTAGAGACCAAGGTCTATTTTAGAGTCACTAGGCACAGAATGAGTTCACCAGAGGATGTGAATAGCCTGTTTTAGGGTGATCTGTATCTTAAAGGATAGAGCACCATGTGCAGACAGAAATGTCAAAACACGGTGTGGACAGAGATTATGCAACAGGTCTACATGAAGACTCTAATGTGACTGGTCCTCAAGCCACCACACACAGATGCCAACTACGAAGCAGGTGTCCTGGATGCTCCAGTGTCAGTCTCAGGACAGGACTCCAAGAAATCTGCTTGCAAGAGTGTAGGGATAATCAGTGCTGTCCTCCAAGTTCAGCACAGCAGGACTATCAGTGACTCACAGATAGGCAGCAGGGGAGGGTAGAAGCCTAGGACCCCAGGTAAGCTAGTTTGCAAGGCTTAGCAGAGCTGCCCAGGATGAACTTTAAAATTACTACTCTAAGAAAAACAAATCAAACACAAAAGGGAGCACATTATAAACTTTCATTTACATTGACTATATAGAAAGTTCATGTAAGTTCATGAGACAGAAAGTGGAGAAGTTTGCTGGTGCTGGAGGCAGGGGGAGGGGAGATGATACTGCCCGTCTCCTGCCTATAGACCCAGGGGATCTCATTCTGGTGATGAGAATTCAAAGGCTGTATTATTATGGTAACTCTACAACCCAGTAAATTGACTACAGTTATTGAATAGAGCACTCAAATGGGTGAACTTTATGATATGTAAATTGTACTTCACCAAAAAACTATTTTGAAAAAATGGAAATATGTTCCAGTGCACAATCTCTTTAAGAGTTGAGTAGGAAAGGTTAGATTTTTAAGTGCCTATTTTTTGAAGGGTTGCTTTTAAATTCACAAGAAAGTGATTCTTGACAAAGACATTAAGAGAATAGAGCGGAGCATATTCCAGATTCCTGAACCGCGTGACTCTTTTGTGTACTACATTGCTTCTCTCTTCTCTTCTAGCACACATCCTCCCATTTTTGCCCCCACATAACTGAAGCAATCTCTTTTGAAGTCCAAGAATCTTCAGATGTATTGGCATGCTCTAGAGTCTTCTTAGGGTGTAGAATTAGAGTTAAAAAAACAAATTAAGTCCCTCTTCTAATATGCCAGTGTCACTAAGTGGATGTAGCCCATTTCATAAAATTGGTGTGCTCCTTTGAAAAAATGTATATTTGTGCATGTTTGCACAGGTGTGTGCGCACAGGTGCATGTACTAGTGCACACACCCATGGAGGCCAGAAGAGGATGTTGGGTGTCCTGCTCTGCCACTCTCCACCTTACTCCCTTGAGTCAGGGTCTCTCACTGAACCGCAAGTTTTCAGCTGGGCTGGAACTCCCAGCATCCACCTGGCTTCGACCCAACACTGGGGTTACTGGCATGTAGAGCTTTTTATGCCTTTTCTTTCTTTTTTTTTTTACATTGGTTCCAGGAATTCAAATTCAGATCTTCATGCTTGCATAGCAAGTGTTCCTACCCACTGCACCATCTCCTCGGCCCCACAAATGAAGAATTCTTTATTTTAAAATATTACCCTCTGAGTATACTGCATTAGGCTAGGGCTTCTCTAGGAGACCTGATTTGTCAAGTATGATGCCCTGCTCATGAAATCACTTTTAAAACATTAATTGCACAGAGTAGTATCTTTCATTGTGACATTCCTATACATGCATCCGAAATACTGAGATCATATCTACAACCCCCTTAATAACTTTTGATTATGGTTATTTCATGAATTTTCTATATGTTCAATTTCATATAACATTGAAGGAACTTATTGATCATTTAAGTACTTTTCTTACAATTATCTTTGATGGCTTTTTCATGGTATCTTGAATATTTAACAAGGAATTTCACGGTATTGCATTCCACATCAAGAGATACACAGAAGAAATTTCTTTAGATTTATTCTTTTTGAGTGTACATTTAGATTTCAGCTTTGCTTCTATTTTCTGGGATTCTCCCACTTCAAGTGTGTTTCCTCTGAAATGCCGAGGTGAGAGCGTCCTGCATGGTCATGGGAAGAGGAGTGCACCTGTGACCTTCAGCACTGGCCATATGATCAGTTCCTGCACAATCTGCTGTTGTGGTCACTTTACCTTAATTCACAATTTGTTTCCCTAGGGCTAAAGATGGAGCCCAGGGCTTTGTACCTTTATACCTGGCAAGTGTCTATCACAGAGCTACATCTCCAGGCTCTCAATTCACACTTGAAGTCTGAAATAGTCTTTTCTGGCCAGGGCAGAAATAACCATGACATGGGACAGTTGTCACTGTTCAAGTAGGCAGAAGTTCACCACTTGTCCCATCCACACACACTTCAGAGACACCTATGTCATAGTCTTCCACCTTCCTCCAATATCTACCTCCTGCCAGACCCTGTCCTCAGAGACTGATGATGATACTGTATGCATATGTAGCTTCCACATAAGAGGAGATTAGAAGAGTCCATGGCCCTGTCATCCATGGAACACACTGGACCCACTAGCACAGCCTGGGGGCTCTGTGGATGCTCGTAATGGCCCACAAGATGCCACAGGACAATATTCCTCGTGATTTTCCTCTCCCTCTTTTGCTATTAAAGAAAAAGCTGAGCAATTATTGTTTGCTAATCTCCGATTAGTGGTGGTAAAACCCACACGGTTAAAAACGTTTGCATGGAAATCAGGACATGTAAGGGTCACGTTTTCACCCCATTTGAAACGTTTATTTAAAAAGATGAACTTTTCTAACTTTACCTCTGTCACTTCTTTTCAGATTTGTGTCAGAGATGCTTCAGAGGAACGTAAGTGGATTTGTCCGGGTTTCACCAGAGTGCTGCTTTGTTAGCGGTGGCATCTGCAAAGTTGTTTGATAGATTAGTCTGTGTGCCTATGGCTTAGTCTGTACATAAGAGGTATTCTCCTGGAACCTTTGATTGTTGACACGGGGTACCCAATGGCTCAGCTCAGAGAGGTCAGATATTTTAAAACTGAAAACATCTGACAGAGACTGTGAGTACCGAGGTGTGGAGTGTGATGGCTTGTCGCACATATGCAGTGTCAGATGGTGGTCACAGTGAGATCCATTCACACGTGTCAAAAGAAATAAAATGGGTATCTTGGAGAGATACCTGCACCCTATGTTTACTGCAGCATTATTCAGCACAGCCTCAAATATGGAAACAACCTAGGAGTCTATGGGTGAATAGATAAAAAAACTAATTATATTCATTTGTACATTTTATATATTATACATTTATACAAGAAAACTATACATACATGTTTGTACACATATATGTACACATGTGGGATATGTATACAATCTAAATATGTCTCCCATATCCCATGAGTATGTATGTATGTATACACATGTACATGTGTAATGAGATACTATTCATTCATAAAAAAAAGATCTTGCCATTTGAGACAGCATAGATGAATCTGGACTATATTATTTTAAATTAAATAAATCCAATTCAGAAGAGAAATACTGCATGTTCTCATTTGAATGTGCAATTTGAAAAAGTCGAATTCGTAGAAACTTCTGGTTTTTGCTTTCCAGTGAAGGCTTATAGGACACTGTATTTAGACCTCTCTTGTTATGTTTTGTTTTAGCACAGTTTTGTAGTCAGGAACAATTATCTGATTTTAGTGGATTTGATTATTCACTATTAAAACATGCTGCACACTTTATGTTTACTGAACTTGTTTACAGCTTCAGAGATATTGTATGTACCTTTTTTTTTTGGTTCCTGTACCCTTTGTCTATATGCAGCATGGAACCCAAGTTTAGTCAGGTATGTGAATTCTATCCCAAGTTCTCTAAGCTTTTAGTTAGTCTAAGGTGTGTTGATCAGCTGTCTGTCACAGTAACAAAATACCTGAGGTTAGCAGTTTATAAGAAAGGAAGGTCTGCTTTGACTCACAGTTTCAGACAGTTGTAGTCTATGATCATTTGGCCTGGTGGCTTTTAGGCCTATGGTTAGGCAGACCATGATGGCAGAAATTCCAGTCAGAGGGAAACTGCCTACCTCAGGGCTGCCGGGACACCACAGTCAACTTCTTTCTGACTGGTTCTACCATCCAAAGGTTCTGTCACCTCCCAATGGCACTATTAGCTGAGAACCTTCACCCATCATGAGTTGGGGGGGCATTTAAAATACAAACCATCATTTAAGGTGTGACAGTCTAGTCACTGTCCTCAAGAGTCACCCTCTCAATTCAGCCTTCCCATTCTCACTGTGTTTCCTCTTCAGGTCTGGGGCTTTTAATTTTTATAACATTGGTCTCTGTAGAGGCAGTGCTCCATGATCCAAGGAGGTGGGGGACATATGGACATTGAGGACCTGTCTGGTGCTTCCTCTTTCATTGGTTCTGTCCACTGCTGGTCTCCAGTGTGGACTGAGAAACAGGCTAAGCTCAGACTCAGTTCCCTGGCTAGAGGATGCCTTGCTCTGTAAACGTGTGGCACATGAGGTCCATACATAGTCAGCCAGGCATCTGCTTTGCTCTGGCATTGTGGGGCCCATGAAAACCATGCTATTTCTTGCCTCTAAGCACAGTGTGAACCTGGTTTATGGCTCCAGAGGACAGGCTCTTAGGTCAATAAGCATAGCCCTTCCTCCCCATATGATTCTTCCCTGTCACGTGGGAAGCCATAGGAATGTTCAGAATTTCTTACAATTTAACCCTGGGTGAGTTATGGATAATGCTTATAGACCCTCTTCCTTACTCCCTGTAGGAGTTATTTTATCCTGCTAGCCAGTCACTGACATATTACTAAAGAGTTCTGAGTGAGGATGCAGCAGCACACCTCCTCAAGATGCAGGCAGGGAAACAAGCCACCATCTCACATGTGGTGTCCCCACCCCAGGTCTCATCTGAGGTCATGAGAAGGGAACACCTATCAACAGAAATAGAACTTTCTTCTTGAAGAAAGTGCTGTTCTCAGTCATGAATTGTTTTTTTTTTTTTGAACCTAGAACATCTGTCTATTTGAAATAGGAGATTTTTCCTCAATATAGAAACTGTAAAATCACAAATGTGCTATGTGTTCCTAATCTCCGTATTTTCCTCACGAGTTTCTTTTATTATTTCCAGTACTCAAGAGTGAAACCCATAGTGACCCCACGCTTTTCCCTTTCTTGCACGGAGACCCTGATGAGTAAACTTGGCAACATTGCCCAAACACACGATCTGCACATCCAGGTAGGCATTTTTCTTTGGTTTGTGCCTCTGTCTACACCTGTAAGATCTCTTAGTGCCCTCAGGTCATCTCTAATAATCTGTAGTTTGTCTACTGAGATCTCCTAGAGTCAAAGAATTTCAGAGCAGGAGGTGCCCTGACTGATGTCACCAGGAGGCGCCCTACCTTAAGTCACCTAATTCAGTTGGTCAGTTTTGCAGGTCAGGAGCCTGAAGTCGTTTTCATCCTCCGCATTCTCTGAGCCGTCTTAGACAGGCCAAGCAGCTTTGTATAGGGTAGCAAAGTCAACATCAGACTGCCCATTCTTGTTAAATGCATTTAATGCATTTCCTTCCCACTTTTATTTGATGCTTTCCTGGTGTTCTAGACCTTCATTTGCAGAGGAACCAATTATTATTTGAGAAGTAAAAAAGAACTTAATTTCCACCTTACAAAAGTGCACTTAAAATTCTTTTGTTCTGAGTTTCTTAATTTAAAACCAGGAACAAAAAGAGTATCTTCCTTTATCATTAAGTTGTTGCAATTTAGCAATAAAATCCTTTTAAAATCTCACAGCTGGGTTAAAATTAGGCGCTCCCCTCCCCCACTAAAGCTTAATTACACACTGCACTAAAATTTCCCCTTTTTCAGAGCTGATAGTCTTAGAGGGAAGAGAAAGTTGAGGTGAAGGCAACATATTGATTTCTTACTTTATTTATTTAATTTTAAAATGCATGTTCATAGGCCCCATTAGCGTGTGTCCCCCATGATTATTGTTTGTGGTTTCTGATATTTGAACTTTGAATGCAGTCCCCCACAATTATGCTCTGGTGATAAAATTCCAAATTTGGATAATATTTCCACTTTGGAAACAGTATGTTTTATTCTTTAAAAAAAAAGAAAGAGAAGGAAAAGAAAAATGCAAATAATATTAATAACTACACGAAAATACAATGAAAAAGATGTAAAAAGTCTATTTTCGGGCTGGAAATGCAGTGCAGTGGACAGAGTGCTTGCCTGGCATGCACAAAACCCTGAGGTCGATTCCCAGCATAACCTGGGCCTGGGGGCACAGCACTCAGAAGGTAGACGCAGAAGAATCTGAAGTGCAAGGTGATCCTTGGCTAGAAATCTAGTTCATGGCCATTTTGGGAAACAGGAGACCAGTTCTGCTTAGAGGGATGGAAGATAAGCATTTGTTTGTATTATCCAATCCAATCACCCCTTGGTCTGAAATGGTTTTTTTCTAGAGACTTGGGTGGCTACTCCAGAGCAAGACACTATGCCCCCTCAGATTTCAGGTGCCCCCGTGAAAGGTTGCAAGACACTGTGCCCCCTCAGATTTCAAGTGCCCTTGTGAA
This sequence comes from Peromyscus eremicus, assembly GCF_949786415.1. Lineage (NCBI taxonomy): Eukaryota > Metazoa > Chordata > Mammalia > Rodentia > Cricetidae > Peromyscus > Peromyscus eremicus. The sequence continues at coordinate 40,655,679 of NC_081416.1, forward strand.
AGGTTGGTGTGGTTGCCTCCGACTCACTCAGCTTGTGTGTGAATTCCCATGAGCTCCTTCCTGACGAAGGCAGGATTGTTCAGCTGTGTCATCTCACATTCTTTTCTGCAAAACTGTCATCAGAAGGCTGAGAAGAGAGGTAGACTGAGGACAGGCCCAAAGCCCAGTCTTCCTTCTCCCCCAATGCTCTAGGTTCTGTAAAATCTCACACCTGAAATATGACTAACATATTTGCATAAGAGATGGAAAATGACCCAACTAGCCCAACACTTTTATTGAGCAATGAGAAATGGAAGCTTAAAGAAAAGAACTGACTTTCTCTAAGATATCTAACTAGGCTCAGAATTCAGCTCTCTTCGTTCACATTTTAGTTTTTTCTGAGTGAACTGTAGGTTCATCTTCCAATGGCCATTGAATTCTTATAAGCAGGTTGCTACAAGCAAGGCACTGGGTGTTCTTTAAAGAGTACTTATGTTTGTTCTTGCTATAGATTAGAGTTTCAGGACATGAGGGAAAGATTTCTCTCTCTCTCTCTCTCTCTCTCTCTCTCTCTCTCTCTCTCTCTCTCTCATACACACACACATACACACACACACACACACACACACACAGAGAGAGAGAGAGAGAGAGAGAGAGAGAGAGAGAGAGAGAGAGAGAGAGAGCGAGCCATGCTCAGGATATTCAGTTTCTTTGCCATGTATATTGTCATATAATCATTTGAAATTAAACCCAAATACAGACTTTAATGTTTTCATCCATAGTCTCCTACATCAGCAAGTTCAGCAAGTAGAAACTAGCAACAGCATGTTTCGACAGGAGATATAATGTCAAATGTTTTACAGAAAGAAAAATGGAAACATTATTTCTTTGTTTGCAGAGCCATATAAGTGAAAATCGTGAAGAAGTTGAAGTTGTGAAAAACTTATACCCTGCTTACAAAAACTACACAGATGTCTATGATAAAAATAATCTTCTGACAAGCAAGGTAAGTTCAGTATCATGATATAATCTATGTAAAGCAGGCTGCACCCTTTAAATTTTAAAATCTCAGAAGTAATCACTGTTCTGCAGCTCACATGCATTTTCCAGACTAGAGTAAACCCAGTGTGTGTGTGTGTATTTGTGTGTGTGTGTGTACACAGTATATGTATATCTATGTGTGTGTGTTTGTGTTTGTGTGTATATGTGTGTGTAGATATGTGTGTCTATATATATGTTTGTATGTTTGTGTGTAGATATATATATGTGTGTCTAAATATGTGTGTACATGGTATGTGTGTATCTATCATCTATGTGTGTGTGTCTATATGTGTGTATGTGTTTTGTGTGTATGTGTGTGTAGATATATGTATGTGTCTATGTGTGTACATGATATGTGTGTATCTATCATCTATCTATGTGTGTGTGTCTATATGTGTATGTGTCTATACGTATGTGTCTATGTATGTGTGTGCATGGTATGTGTGTATCATCTATCTGTGTGTGTGTGTGTGCTAATATGGACCTGACGTTTTTATCACCATCCTTAAATCTTAGTCTTTGATTGGATGGTAAGAATGATCTTTTCCCAATGATGCTTTCACAGTTAGTATGTGGGTTTTTCTTCAAGTCAGCAGAACCATTCCCAAGTATAACTGTTTAATGAGTATAAAAAGAAGTGTGCTGATAACACAGGAAAGTTTGAAAATAACCATTCCCAAGGAATTGGTTCAGTCATAGAATTTACATCATTAGAATTCCATCCAGCATTCACAAAGAGCAAAATATGCATGCTTCCACAGAACATTCAATATAGTAAGATATGCATGTGCATATGTGTTGAGTGTTTTCACACTTAAAAACTGTCCAGAGATACACAGAGAATGTTAAAAGTAATTTTTTTAACTCTGAGGTTTAGAAAAATGAGTATGTATTATTTCTATAATTAAATAAAATTAATGTGAGTGGTAAGAGACCTCATTAAGGCAGTATGCCCTTTGGCCTTGGACTTCCATGAAATGAACACACTGCCTTGAGAGTGTACTGCAGCAAGTAACTTCTTAGTGACTATACAAAAGGAGATATGAATGCAAATGATTTGAAAGGTTAATACTTTGCATAAGTAATGTAAATTTTACATAGGAAGTTTCATCATCCTCTACATATATTATCATATGATTAATAAATTAACCTTAAATTTTCATGTTAATTTTATTTGCATGGACGTTGAGAAATTTTTATTTTAATAATGATTTTTGCCCATTGAACTATGCCTCCCAAAGGAGAAAGCAATTGGATGTAGGTTTTATATTAAGGTAACAAAAATTAGAGAATTAAATGTTACTTGAAAACTCACAAATCTTACCAATATGAGAGTTTAGAGAGGTTTCAAACTTGTGGCATCTGCTTTCTTAAATCAATTTAACCTCCTTAACTAAAAGCTACTATGATATGACATATCTTGATTTTATGCCCATGTCAAGAACCATGGTGTCTATATTGAAACTAGTAACAGAAATAAAGAACAATTCTCTCAGATATGGTGGCTTATGCCAAAACCCCCAGTATTCCAGAGACTGAGGCAGGAAAATTATGAGTGTGAGGCTAGCTTGGGCTCTATAGTGAGTTCAAGGCCAGCCTTAGCTATATGGAGAGATCCCATCTTCAAAACCAACCATCTCCAAAAATTAACCCATAGTTCTTTGCAAAATCATATTTACAGCTTCCATGTACTTTTAGAAAGTTCTGATTGGAGTAAAAACTATTACCAGCCTACTGGAAGCACAGCATATAGATTTAGAAAAGAAAGCAACTTGAAAATTTTCTGTAGTAGAGATGATAAAATGATAATGTGTTCAATCTGGCTGGATTTCCTATGCTGTGGATGAGCTGGTTGACCCTGCATTGCACTGTACATCAGACAAAAGAATCAAAATCAAGAGCCGGAGCTAGAATGATGTTCAGTGGTAGAGTACTGGGCTTGATTATCAACACTACAATAAACAAACAAATAAATAAATAGTTAAAACACACAGATTTGTTGAGACCTTTTAAATATATATTTGGATACAAGGATTTTGTCCTTTCAAATAATAGTAACTGTCTTTGCAAAGACCACTGTAGCCAAGCTGTTGCTTCTGTATCTTCTTGTAATATATAGCCATGAGTATTAGTACGAGTATTTTTAGTAGTAAACTCCATGCTGGCTATTCTTCTCTCTAGACAGTCATGGCACATGGCTGCTACCTTTCTGAAGAAGAGCTTAACATCTTCAGTGAAAGAGGAGCATCCATTGCACACTGTCCCAATTCTAATTTATCGTAAGTAGACAATAATTGCTTGGTGGTGTTGGTATATAGTGTGGATAGGCATTTTCTGTTTTCTCAGTCAGTCCTTCTTCTAGAAACTTGAGTTTTACAAGTAGTGTATTTGGGTGGGAGCTGATCTTAGAGAGTGCTGTTGGGGAGTTAAGAAGTCAGTAACATCAAATCAGTTACCACAGTGGGATCCTGGAGTCTAATTCTTCTAGACTCAAACAACTGTCAGTTGTCCATCTGAAGAAGTGACGGCACAGGGACAGTAACAAACACTCCACAGTGACAGAAAGGCTGGAGTGACTGGAGGAGCACCCTTTCTGACCTTCTCCCAACAAGGACAGAGCAGCCTCCAGAAGTACGGGTTGAGCACCTCAGAAAAGAGCTGGAGGTATTAGTAAGCTTAGGGACTTTGTGAATGACACAGATGTGCATCCATGGTAGCGTAAGAAGGGCTCCTAGAGACACAGGACATTTTTCCAGTTGTTTGAAAGGTCTCAGAAGACCCTGTGTTTTCCAACGGCAAACGCACATGACTTGGTGACCTTAATTCCAGCCTAGGAACAAGAATTTAACATTAAAATGAATAGTAAAATATCCTCTAAATTAAAATATGATTCAGCTTTTCAAATAAATGCCCATCTTCAAGAGTTTCAGGTTTTCCTCGTGCACATTGGGGCTTTGGAAATTATAGTTTAGTGCATCCTTGAGCAGAGCAATTTAGCCACTGTATCTTCTTGAACTTCTGATTACAGGCTTCAGCTTTCCTTTGTCTTTTCCTTGATCAAATGGAATGAAGATGATGAGGCTCACAATTCAGGCCAGGATCCTAGTTACCACCCTAGGAAGCAGCATTTGAACTACCAGACCCCCATTTCAATGGCTTCCTTCCTCTTTGGTTGTATCATCTTTGACCCTGTAAGCACAGGAGAAGAAAAATGTGAGGGAGGATTACCTCTCCTTTTCTGTCATAAGGTCATCACCAGCCTTCTAAAATAAGACACATCAATGAGAGAAAAGCCCAGGAACATGTGTACTCAGAGTTTTATGTGTACAGGACCATTAGATGAAGACCATGGGCACAGAGAGATCTCCCTATTTGCTTCGATGTGATGGAGCATGGCAACCACACAGTCGTGCAATTGGACAAAGAGGCTTGATGTCATGCCAAGCTATGAAGTTGGGATCCTGGGGAAGGCATCTCCAGATCTTCTTAGTCCTTGTGTCATACTGTTTTCCTTTTGTGAACAGGGCAGGACCTCTTCCAAAATAGAATCACATGACAGTCTATCAAACAAAGTATGTCTGAGAACTCCTTCCCGGCCAGCATAAGACATAAGGATGGAGGATTAGAACAATCTCACTAGGGTTTGTGGCTTGCATAGGGAAAAAAGATAGAAATTTTAGTTGGTTTATTGTTGTTGTTGGGGACGAACTAGGGCCCTATGTATGCTAAACAAGCACTCTACCACTGAGTTAGACCACAGCCCTGAGAAATCCTGGTCTGTATGATTTGGAGACTTGGGGGAGGAGGTAAGAGAGAGACTCTGATTTTTGAGGCTGCTTGTAAGGCCCAAAGCATCACACAGTGGGCTATTATTTTGTGCCCTAATACAAAGCTTCTCCTTTGGGTAATAGGTAAATTGTTCTGGATATAGAGGAATGTGATGCTTTATAATTTATATTTTCTGTCATAGAAGGAGGAGTTGAGTAGAAAGCCTGTTAGATTTACAGACTAACTACAAGACTTAATTCTTCAGTATTTTCCATAGAATCCCCCCCTCCCAATTCCTTGCTGATTTGCACCCTCCCAAGAGTGACCTCATGCCAGGAAGCAGGAAGTAGTTTTTTTATGGGCTTCTCTACTCCACCACTCTCCTGGCCTGGTCTAACTGACTGTTGGCCTTAGGGCTAATAATCATAGCTTTTAGTGATATTGCCATCTTTGACAGTGTCCCTGTGCTGTTAAATCACCTGGACCTCCTTGTTCTTCATCTTCTTTCTCTCCAGGCTGAGCAGTGGCTTACTGAATGTGCTTGACGTCCTGAAGTATAAAGTGAAGATAGGGCTGGGCACAGGTAAGCGGCCTCCATCTGGAGCAGAATTGATGAATAACCGTTCTGATGGAGCTGATTTGTAGGTATTGGGTCTGTGCTTGGGGCATGTGAGCTCTATGGGTTGCTAGGGTGGATGTCTTAATAATAAACATCAACCAAACAGGGAGAAGTTTTGAAGTCATTACCCCCACCCTCCAAACCCATTTTCCCTGTTCGTTGTTTAGAAACTGGGCACCCATGTCTCACAGCTCACTACTGCCTGTTCCAGCTGCAGGGGGCCTAACATCTTCTTCTGACCTACGCAAGCACTTGCACTCACATGCACAAACTCACACAGAGACATATAATTTAAAAAAACAAATTCTTAAGAAAGGGATTAAATTACTCTTGCTGAAAATTTCGTCAGCAGCGCAGAAAACAAAACCAAGAGAGAGCACATGAGTGTTCAGGACGGGGTGGAGGGCAGAAATTGAGCCAAGAGTATGAGAAAGGGCTGAAAGCATAGGCCTGAGACAGGTGTTCCTGGCTCCTGAGGAGCTGGGATAGATACAGTAGGTCATAGTCAGAGAACTTCCACCCCTGTTTGCTAAATCATAACTGAACACACTGTGGCAAACTATTTTAATTTTAAGAAAAACAAAAATGCTCCCAAAGCATTGAATCTGGGAATAAAAAGTTACCAACAAAACAATTAAGAGCCAGTTTTCTTTCAGATGATTATTTTGTTGCAAGCGGGTGGTACAAATAATACCAAAGGCAAAATAATTATGAATCCAAAATACTATTTATATATCTGGCCATCTCCATGTGTAAAAGCAACAAACTTCTCAGCTGAATAAAGGCTTGGAAAATATTCTGTTTGTGATCCCTTTGAAAAGAATTACTTGAAGGTCTCTGCCATTGGTGATGAGTCAAAATGAAGGGTCATTACATAGGAATGTGGGTACAACTGAGAAGTTAAGAGGAACTGTCGCCAGCCAAGCACCGAGTCACAGGAGGCAAGGTAACATGTCTTCCCACATGTGGAAACAAACAGATGAACAAACAAAACCAGCACTGACCTGAGGGTAGAAAACAGACTATCTGGGTCTGGGAGAGGGGTCACGAGGATAGGGAGGACGGGAGAAGAAGGGAAGAGAGACACGACTGAAGATTGATAAGATATATGCATGTATAGAATTGCCACAGCAAAATCCATTCATTTGTGCAGTTAATATGTGTTAATGATACTAACAGCAACAAGAGAGTGACCAGAGCAAGTGACACGCTTCTGCTCAAGTTGATAACAGTGACAGTGTCCAGGGCATTCAGAGAAGCGGATTTGTATTCAGAGTACTATTAAAGTTTCTTGAATAAATTATTTTAGAAGTTGTAAAGAAAAAATGCTAACAATGTTAAAAGTGTACCTATTTTTTTTTAAGTAAGCCATGGTAATCAAAAAGATTTTCCTTTGGTGGAAACACATAGTATTGTTTTTGAAACCGAGCATTAGAGTCTTGAGTTTCGGTTCTGTATTCCTTGCATTATTTGTATATTTTTAACATGTCATAAAACTTTTAAGTGATGTATGCTGTGTAATAAAGAGATATTTAGGGTAATGGGCATAAGTCTTCCCCTAGAATTCACTTATGTTTCATGTAGCTCATATACATAGACTGGGGTAATTTTATAGTGTATTTTAAGCACACCTGTGCCACATGATATCAGATGTGGAATTTTCTAGTGTGTTGTCACCTGCATTTGAGATTTCAGAATTTTGGATCTAGAGTGATTACATGGTATAAAGAAAACTACCTGAAGAATTGTGAAAATGGGACTTCTACCCTCTAAAATATGAAAAAAAAAGGCAAAATAAACAGTGAATAAGCCTGAATGGAAAGTTTCATAGAACAAATACACATGGCATGGTGTACAAACTCGTTAAACAATCTACATGGGGCCACTCTCCCACTTGCCGGGACTGTTCCCCACCCTAACCTGATGGTGCTGTCACTCCCTCGGCTAGTTAGCTTTTCTTAATTGGGCACAAGCTACAGTAACCTGAGACAAGGGAACTTCAGCTGAGAAATTGCATCCATGACACTGACTTGCAGAGAAGTCAGTCTCTGGGGCATTTTCTTGATTGTTGATTCATGTGTGAGGGTTCCAGCCACTGTGGGCAGTACCACCCTGGGCAGATGGTCTAGGATTGTGTAAGAAAGAAAACTGAGCAAGCCGTGTGGAGTAAGCCAGAAAGCAACATTCCTCCATTGTTCTGTGTTAGCTCCTGTCTCCAGGTTCCTACCCTGAGGTCCTGCCTTGGCTTCCCTTATTATGGACTATGACCTGTGAGCCAAATAAACCCTCTCCTCTGCAAGGTGATCTTGCCATGGTCTTTATCACAGTAATAGAAACCTAACTAAAACAGTCCCTGAGCAACAGTCTCCGATCTTCTTGTGGATTTCAGTCTAGTAATGCTTTGTTTTCTCAGTCATTCCTGCCTTCCTGATGCAGCCCTCTTGGATGCCAGCAGATATCACAACATTCCTTCTTCCCTTTCACATGTCCTCATTTTCTGTGTTCACTTTGCAAAAGCCCAGCCCTAGATGACCCCAACAGTTCCCTTTTCTATGCCTACAGCTGGGTGTTTAGGAGTTGCTGGAGAGAACAGTGGGTTTCAATGTTAAGTTTTGTGCTCAAATTCCAAGCAGCTCTCAACATTGGCAACAGAGATAATTATATTTCTCTAATAAGTATCTGTCTCCTTAATCCAAGACAGGCTTTTCTCTCTCTTGTTTTTCCTAAAACTTTCTATTTGCAACTCAAGCCCTCCTCATTCCCAGCTCATAGTCTCTTCTGATAGATCATTACAAGGATAGAAAAATCAGAAATCTTTGTTTCAGTTTCCCATCACCAAATTTGCATACATTCTTGCCCATCATTGGGTGCTATCTACTGGACTATTGCTACCAATACACAAGCATCTAAAATATCTCCTGACCCTTTTAGGTCATAATATGTAACTGTTCTCTTACCCAGACACCCCCATCTGCTTCCTGTCCCATGTTGCTCCCTTTCTTCACAGCAAAACAAGTGTGAGCATCCATACATCTCCTGCTCCTCCGCCCCCAGTACCTATTCTTGATCAACCAGCAAGGCAGCCATCTTGTTTTTCTTGCTGTGACTCTGAACCATGATCTCTTTGCTGTCTGAAAAGATGTCATTCTCTTGTGGCTCTGGATGCCTCTGTGGTCTGTTGTGGTTGTTGACATTTCTCCTGGTCCCAATAGCTTACATGGGAGTCAGCAAAATTGCATTGAAAAAATTTTTTTCTTCTTCCTCTGTTGCTGGCCATTCTTTCTTCTCTGAAGGCTTGCTCTCTTTTTCCTGGCTATTCTGAAAAGCTGTCTTCAAAGCTCAATAAGTCAATCTCTTTTTTATACTTCACTTCTTTCCTCCTTAGGGGTTTTTGTCCTCAACTATGGTCTCACATGCTTTTCAGTTTTTATGTGCATGCCAACTCCTCTAACAAAAAGTCCCTGAGAAAAATTCATGTTTAAGAACCTCTGTTGTTAGCAGCTGTATGCATTATCACGTTACCACTAGCTGGTGTGGCATGGTACCTTGGTTTAATAGTAAGTTACCTTGTCCATGGACCTTGATATTCTTGTCTCTAAATGGAGTTGATAATAGCAGATACCCTACATATTTATGTTGAGGGTTGGTTAAGTCAATGTCATGTTGTTCTTATAATGATTCTTGGTATGCTATATCACTGGTTTGTGACAATTAGCTATTCAGCATTGCTTTTTAATTTTATAATTAATTCACTTCTTTTTAATTAACATAAAAATTATACACAAAAAGTCTAAATGGGTGCTTGTTATTTATTTGTGTGTGTCCAAGTGTTTTTGCTTATGGGTGTGTGTGTGTGTGTGTGTGTGTATGTGTATGTTAATGTTAGTGTACATGCATGTGTTTACATATACATATAGGGACCAGAGGTCAACCTCAAGTATCATTCCTTAGGCTCTGTGATATAGTCTTTGAATGGCACCTGGGGCTTGCCAATTGGGCTGCATGAGTGTCCAGGAAGCCCTGGGGATCTGTGTGTCTCTGTCTTCCCAGCATGCCAATGCACCCAGTTTTTTACATAGGTCTTGGGGATCAAACTCAGGCCCTAATGCTTGCATGGCAAGCACCTTACTGACTGAGCTACCTCCCCAGCCCTAATTATTTCCTAATCATACAGACTAATAACTTAAGCAGCTGAAATAAAACTTTTCAGGGAACTAGATGACCCTCTAGCAAGACTGTTCTATCTAAAGAAAAGTACTCTATTAAAAAAAAAACACAAAAAACAAAAAAAACCCTCCACACAAGTTTACCTAAGGACATACAAGACAGTTGAACATAAAACTCAGCTGCAATCCAGAATTGCTACTAAATAACCAATTACTTTTGATAATTGCAATATTTATAGGCACTAATAATCATATAGCCCTCCCAGAAATGACAGGAACATTTAAAACTACAATGGATATTTGATTAGCTAAAAAAAAGTATTCTCCAATAAAACATGATATCTCACTTGATATTGCAGCAGCTAATTTCATAACACATATTTGTTCCTGCTGAAGGCAGCATTTCAGTGCATTATGACTAGGGGCTTAATCTGAGTCACTAAAACTCTCAGTTCTCATTCAGTGATGCCAACCAGTATGGAAAGCTATCCATATCAGCTTTGCTTATTTATTGTACTAAGTTTCCAAAACTTGTGTTCATTCTAAAGCTTTCTGAAGAATTATTGTTTTAAAAAATAGCTTTTTAATTTTCTGAAGTTTTCATCTAGATTGGAATAACACTCAGACACTGTCTTAAACGTATGCAATAGTGAGTTTATGTTAAATCACATCATAAACTTTTCACAGCCATATTTAAAGTAACTTCTGTGAATGTTCAAGAAATAGCTATATAGCTCCTTATTAGCCATGTGGATGTTATAGTGGGTTGAGTTGTGGTCCCCAAAAGAAGTCTACTAGAACCTATAACTGTGGCCATATTAGGACTAAAGGTTTCTGTAGAGAGAATCAAGGTAAGACTGGCAAGATGAACTCGTTCTGAAATGGGGTGGCTCCTCAGCTCAATGGTCAATGCTTAGAAGAGACAGAAAGGGAAAGTCACGAAGACCCAAGAGAGGAAGGCAATGCGAACATGGCCCAGAGAATGGAATTACTGTCACAAGCCAAGATCTCCAGGAGGTGTGTGAAGCTGGAAGGAGCAAGTCAGGATTCTGCCTGGAGTGTCTGAAGGGTTGGGATTATGGCCAACACTTTCAATGGTGCTGGAGTCTGAAGCCCTGGCCTTGTATGGTCTCAGCACACACTCTGCCCCTGAGCTCCACACCCCAGCTAGCCCTGCCAACATTTGGATTTTACACTTCTGTCCTCTAAAACTGTGAGAGTAGACATTTCAATTGTGTTAAGTCACAAGTCTTCGATGTTTTGAGCAATCCCTGGAGCTAATTCTGGAATATATTTGATTTTAATGAAAGATGGTTTTTAAAAATCGGCATGCAAAGAGATGGGTTTGGTTTGAGCCTTTATGTCAAAAGGCATTGTGTGTTGTCCTTTACTGTGTTCTCATTTGTGCCCCTTCTCATGCTTCCTTCCCGTTTGTCCCTTTCCTTCCCCTAAATAGTGGCCCCTTCTGCTTTTATGCGAATGACATATTTTGAGTTCATTTGAATGTTGGCTTATAGTTATATGTTTACAGATGAGAACTTTTTAGAAATTTAAAAGCAGAATGTTTGTCACTAAAACCAGAGAAAGAAAACAACATAGATACCTGTTATTCCATTCATCTTCATAAAGCTACTGTTTGGGCTTTGTCTCTCCTACCATAGATGTGGCTGGTGGTTACTCCTATTCCATGCTTGATGCCATCAGAAGGGCAGTGATGGTCTCCAACATCCTCCTAATCAATAAGGTGAATGAGAAAAGCCTCACCCTCAAAGAAGTCTTCAGACTAGCCACTCTTGGAGGAAGCCAAGGTAATGACTAGTTTCTTCCTCTCTCACACCAAGTACAGTCATGCCTATCTATGTCTTTGGCTATAATGTAAAGGTGCACCATAGTGAACTAAGGTAAATCCTGTATTAATGACTGATATATGTCATATAACAACATACCCATACCATGTGGTGGCACAGCCATTCTTCCAATGAATTCGCTCTTTGGTGGATAACTGTTTAATGCACTGTTGCCATATAGAATATTTTAAGGAATATTCACACTAGGCATATGCATATGAGTCAAGATAATTCACCCTTCCATTGAGTCAAGTACTTTTTTTTTTTTTTTTGGTTTTTTGAGACAGGGTTTCTCTGTGTAGCTTTGCGCCTTTTCCTGGAACTCACTTGGTAACCCAGGCTGGCCTCGAACTCACAGAGATCCGCCTGGCTCTGCCTCCCGAGTGCTGGGATTAAAGGCGTGCGCCACCACCGCCCGGCCTCTTTCTTTTCTTGAATGATAATGCTATCAATAAAAGTTATTGCCAAGATAGCTGAAGTCTTTCCATGGAGCAGTATGGTGAATGCCCTGCATGTATGCTGTCCTTCAGTCCTCACAACCACTGTTGTTAATTTCATTTTATAGAAAAGGAACCTGAGTGGCACACCGCTGCCAAGGTGAAATGGGCCATGTTTTGAATTCGGAAAACATAAATCCAGAGTGCAGAGTCTGTCCTCCATTATGCTGTCTTCCCATATAAACTCCTGCCTAGTCAGGACCCTCTTTAAATGAAGAAAGATACAACAGTGTAGTTGATGGATAGAAAAATATTGCTCATCATCTTTTCTTAGTTTTCATGTGTGACTGCAATATAAATAATCACTTTGATTTGTTTTGCAAATATGGTATAGTGAAAATAGCTTCATACCACTGGCCGCTCCAGAACAATTAAAATACATGTGCACATATCTATGTAGATTTATGATAGACACCCCAAATTATAAATAGAAGGCCAGGAATATCTTCTTTGCATGTTCCAAAATATGATGAACACCAAAAGAACATTTCAAGAAGGAGAAAATCATAGTCACATCCTCTGTGCTTTCCTAGACCAGTCCTAGGCCATCTATTTCATTTCTGAAATTCCTAAGTGTGGCCCCTCTCCCACAGCACCATTATATATGTTATATATTAGCTCCAAGATCTGCTACCCACCCACTGATAAAAATAACTTGAGCTGAAGTGATGTGTTTGTTTGTTTGTTTGTCTTTTATCCGAGGCTCTGTGTTTTGTTCCACTATGTTGTTGTTTCTGATTAAACTGCTGTGGGAAATTGTCAAATCATTCTACCTGGGAGAATAGCCTTTAAATCAATGCTGTTGGGCCACGAGTTACTGTTATGGAGTTTATGTCTGTAGTATAGCCTAAGTGAAATGGGGTGAAGAAATCCCTGTTGAAAGTGTGACACTCCAAATCTCTGCCATACTTTACACTCACTCCCCATCAGTCATCTTCACACAGACAGCATTCCAAAAGTAGCAAATGCATTTCCTGAAGCCGTTGGAGCTGCTGACCAATCTGGATAGGTCCATAGAAAGATTTACACCCATTTGAATGTTCACTGAAAGGCCTCATCTGTTTCTTGGTTGGCTCATTTTTGAACTCTCCATGTTCTGAAGAATAGTTTAGATATGCCAGATTCAGACCCTCTGGGGCCCTCTCAACTGTTCCAGCTTCTCTGGCCTACTAAGTACACACAATTTCATGTTGAATACAGTCATTAAAAGTTCATAGTATGGTGCTCCATTATAAAGGACAAGAAATAGCATGTGACCAGTACAGCAGAAAAGTACCAGAGTTTTAGTTCACACCAGGCTCCCGCCCTGCCTCCCCCATGAAGTCATATAGCTGCTTTGAACAGTTAATATTTCCATACCAATCTCAAGCTGAGACTTCCTTAGGTTAAAAAGCCTTTTCTTTTCTGAGAGTGAAAAGGAGTCACTATTTAAGTAATGTATTAAGAGTGAGTATGATTTCTAACTTGGTGTTCTGATAATTACCAAGTTATCAGGATGCCTGTGCATAGAAATATCACGGGTCAGATATTGTGCTACACCAGAAAAGAAAAATCTATCCAATATTTCCACACCATAAAAATACCCTGGCAGTGACAGGATGCACCAGGCACAAGTAGATCTTGGAATAGACCATACAGCAATGACCTCAATGCAATGACCTCAATGTCATTCTCAGAATAAAGGCTTTAAGGAGATGCCAATCAGACAGCATCATTGGCAACAAAACCCAACACCTGCACATTCTTTAATACGTTATAAAAAATGAGACATGTTCTCCCTTGGCATCCATTGACTATGGACATGAGTTACAGCTGTAAGATGGCCTATGCTCTATTTTAGGAAACCATTCTTGGGCAACCAGAAAACCTTTGAAGTTACAGAGTGACTTCCTTTCAAAATCACTGGCACTTTTGAGTTACAGGATATCCAGACTTTGAAAAGGAATATACACACACATACACACAAAGGATTTAACTAAAGAATTCATGATGGGTGTGGCTGTATTAGAAAGTTCACAAAGATTTTTTTTTTAATTTGAGTTTCAGTTCACTGCAATGAAAATAAATGCCACCAACTATTTCACAGAAAAAAAAAGAAAGCTAGGAGTGTTGGGGAAGGGGAGGGAAGAGGATGAGTAGATAGGTCTGGCAGGACTGAAATTGAGACCTCATCAGAATTATGACAGAGCTGTTTGCTTTCCTGTTCTTTACTTTCTATACAGAGGTCATGTGACCTGTTGGGATGAGAGAACTTCTCTGCTTAACTATTAAGATACTACTTTGGGGGGGGAGTCTAGTTACATGTTGGCAGGACATCAGAATGATTCAATGGTAATTCTGACTGCTATTCACTTCCATTTGTAGCCCTTGGGCTAGATAGTGAGATTGGAAACTTTGAAGTTGGCAAGGAATTTGATGCCCTCTTGATCAACCCCAAAGCATCAGACTCGCCCATTGATCTGTTCTATGGGGATTTTGTTGGTGATATTTCCGAGGTAAGAAAAGAAAGTTAAATAAAATGTCATTTTGTTGGGTTTTTTTTTTTGGGGGGGGGACTATTTTAAGACAATCATTATTATGGTAAGATGTATTCATTTAGTTTATTTATGAGAAAAGTCCTAATGTTTTTTTTAATTATTTTGTTTTTCTATTATTAGAGTAAGTTTCTGAGAAATAGGCTTCATCTCATTCATTTAGTCATTTTTGTTCTGTAATACATGTTTTAAAGTATTTGGATCATTTTTATATAGATTTCTTTGATTTATGCAATACTTTACATCTGACAATTTCAAGGTTGTTTGTCAAGAATATTCCAGAAGTAGTCAGGGAATGGTGGCACACACCTTTAATTGCAGCACTAAAGAAGCAAATGGTGGTGCACACCTTTAATCCCAGCACTCGGGAGGCAGGGGCAGGCAAATCTCTGTGAGTTCGAGGCCAGCCTCGTCTACAGAGCAAGTTCCAGGACAGGCACCAAAACTACACAGAGAAACCCTGTCTTGGGAAAAAAAAAAAAAAAAGAAGCAAGGGCAAGAATATGTCCTGGAGTTTGAGGCCAGCCTGATCTACATAGTAAGTCCCAGGACTATGTAGAGAGACCCTGTCTCAAAAATGAATAAATAAATAATATTCTAATAAGAAGAAACATTTGTTAATAGCTACTAGACTGTGATTTTTGTTTGTTTGCTTGCTTTGGGCTTAGGTTTTCATTTATTCATTTGTTTTTTGGAAGACCATTTTTTATTAAAGTGTATATTTTGTCATTAAGAAATAAATTTCAATTTCTGGACTTTGCCAGTGGCATTTCCCTGTAAATTTCATTTCTAAATGCACAAAGGACTATTTCTTACCACCTTTATTTTCCATTTTAGGCCGTTATCCAGAAGTTCCTCTACCTAGGTAGGTAGATATGTTTCTGGGATATAAATACTACCTTTTTCTTGGTCAAGACTCTTTGGCCTTGGTATATTACATTAAACTCTATAAATGTTGGATTGTGTTAATTCATTTTTTAAACAGTTCTCAGCACTGAACTTGCACTATGGCACAATGCCTAACAATTCCCCAAGAATGTAAAGTCCTGAGCTGGGGCATAGAGGGGAAGAGAGCTTCATGCCAAACTCTCTTATGCCCCTCTGTGCCCACAACCTTCCTATTCTGGGATAGAACTGAACTCACAGAGTTCTATTCGCTGAAATATAATTGGATCAGGAGAGTCTAGAGTAGACTCCCTTCTCATGGTGTGAGTTCAGTGCTGGGTGAAGTTGAGCTTTGAGAGGGCACATTCTGCAGGCTGCTCATCTCAATGGGCTGAGTGTGATTCTGGGAGCAAATATAGGCATGCCTTTACACCTGGGATAGGAAATGCCAGCCAGCCCCTTCAGCAGAAAGTTCAGAGAAAGGGGTTTATTGAACATTGATTGATTTCCACCTCAGATACAGAACGGAGACCCCAATGTTCAATGAGCTATGATGTTGTTTCTTGATCAAGTCATTCCAAGGAGATCATAAATGATCTGGGGAAAATAAAGCTTCTACCTTTTTGCTTGTGTTTCTTCTTTTAAAGATGTTTTGCTTAAAATCTCTTTCAAAGGAGATTAAGGCAATCATAGACCCAAAAGCACAGTACAAATGATTCTTTGGTTTTTCTTTCAGGAGATGACCGGAATATTGAGGAGGTTTATGTGGGTGGAAAGCAGGTGGTACCATTCTCCAGCTCAGTGTAAGACCCTTGGGCATCCATGATGTTCTCCTGGGATAACATGGTTCTGCATCTTCCTTGTGCCCAGGTGCTGGTTAGAAAGTATATTTTTTAAAAAAAGTACTGCGTTCTTAGGATGACTCCTGTTTCTTTGTCTACTTCCAGTGCTCACTTGGCAAATTGCGCAAAGGAAGTGCACTGCTTCTCGACTCCGTTGGGAGCATTTATAATTTCATGACAGTGCCTCCTTCAGGGCTGCTTAGATATGTGTTAAGCTCATGCAGAAGGCAGTGTTAACAGCTGGCGCTATGCTTCTAATATTGAAGTAAAACCTTTCTGTATAGGGAAATACGGTGCAAAGAAATATCCCTATGTTAGACATTCTGAGCTAAGTGAAAAGTAGGAAATACTGGGTGTACCATGGAGTAGATTTTTATGAGAAGGCACATGCTAGACTGTGAACAGATGTTGGAAAAACCAATGACTGTGCTTGGAAATTAAATCCTGAGAACACTCATGTAAAAAGAGAACTCACCGGATTTTAAAATGTGCTTCTAGGTTGATCTTATCTATGGAAATTCGCACTTTATGGAATTTGCATTTCAGAGACGTGTTATTGTTATAATTTGCCTTCTTTAGGGATGAATGTCAGAACCCGAATGCCACATGCTTTTCAAATATAGTTCTGTGCTTCAAAGTGTTTGACAGAAGTTGAGTATTAAAGATTTAAAGTCTCTTAGGGATAGTATTCATATAGCCACATGGCATAAATAGTTGTGTTTTTGTGTACTTCAAAGTCACCTTGATTTCTGGCTGTGTGGTGTTACAATTGCTTCTATTTTATTAGATGAGAAACAAGCCCCATGTACCGCTGCTGTGTAGACTGGGGTCTGCATCCCTCAGAGCTGATAACAGTAACAAGATGAGGTTCTTTGCAATGCTGAATCTATTCAACATAATGTGTATAATGTGTTAATGTTGCTGTAAAGTTCGCCCTCCTATCAATGTGCTAGAACTTAAAAGCTAAGTGCAAGTCCTTTAAAGAACTATGGATAAGGCTCTGTAAGGCCTTTAGATTGAAAGTACTCTTTTTTTCTAATTTATCAAATTGTCGCTTAAATTCCTTAAGATCTTTCTGACATTAGAATCTTAGGATAATGAAAAGGTTGTAGAAATCCCATTTAGTGTTTATATTAGTAGGACTTACTGTACTAGACCATGAAGGAATATTAAACAAAAGAAGGCATTTTAGCTTTCCTAACTAACATAATGTCCCTTCTTATAACAATTAAAACCAGATTATAACCACATGGCAGATTCTTAGGAAGCAGTGATGTGAGTTCTACTTGAAACACAACATTTGTCTTCATTTATTCCACACCCTATAAACAATGAAAAACAGGGAAAAGGGTTTGTTAACATATCCTTTCATTCCCAGAGTTTAGGTGAGTTTCCATATTATCTTACAACAGAAAAACCTTAACCAATAGAGTTAATTCTGTGTTTTCAAGTCTGAGAGCACACAGTTCCTCTACTGCCCTGTAATCCTCAGTTTCACATATCATGCTAACTCTGCAGTAATTTCTCCAGATCTCTTTTCCTGGTAGAAGCACTTTTAAATTTGGTTGTGTATACATTGCATCTAAAGATTTACAAGGCCAAATATACAAGTATTTGGCCTTACTTAGTTTTATTTTTTTAAAAAAGGCAGTTTGTTTTGTGGGATAGAAGTGAATGCATCCAACTTCTGGTCTTAATCTGAATGTCCAGTGTATCTAGCACATCAGCCACATCAAAATGATCTGCCAAATCCCCTCCTCCATTTCTCTCTGAGGTTGACAAGTGTTTTCTGCTGTAGCTTTTGACTCTTGCCAAAGGAACTTAGTTACAGGGCATCCAACCTGAGTGATGAGGGCTGAGTAGCTTAAGCATGTGTTGAGTAAGAGCTCTGCCAGCCAGCAGCTGCTTCCAGCCTTCGCAGATCCCACACTCGTCTTCCTTAAGGGTGTGCATTTTGATATTGAGCATCAGCTTTTATTTAAACTTAAGACTCACACACACTAATATAAATAAGTGTAATTCTAGAAGCAGGAATAACAGTCATTCGACACCATCCTGTCAAGCATCCAGATTAGTCCTGATAGTGTGCTAGAAGCTGAGTAACTTCTAATAAAAACAATGTGTTGAAGTGTTTACATGTACCTTGATCTCCTTGCATCCCTTATAACTTATGTGTTCTATTTTCCCAAGTGAAGTGTTCCTGAGTGTTATGTATGCTGTTTTAGTGCCCCACACATGGGGCCAGGTGTCCTGCACTTTGAAATGTTGCCTCTGCCTAATGTAGGTTGACTTTCTGAATTACAGACAGGCACTATTTCTAGCCTATCTCAGTTGTCACTTTTTGTTGGAATGGTTTGCTCTCTTTAGAAGAAAGGGAGAAAAAAAAGAGAGAGGAGAAAGGAAGGAAGTGAGGAAGGAAGGAAGGAAGGAAAGAAAGGAAGGAAGGAAGGAAGGAAGGAAGGAAGGAAGGAAGGAAGGAAGGAAGATAGGTTAAAAAACTATCCCTCCCTCCTACTCCATTCCGCTTATTTCATTTTTCTAGAATTTTTGATAGACTTCATTGTAAAAGGTTAAAAAGCATTAAAAATTATCATGTGTATTATATTTTCAAAATTTCTTGCAACCAAAACACAAAAGTAGGCTAATCAAGTTGAATTTGATTTTGTGCGGAGCATTGAAAATAAGAGATTAGGACCTGAAATGTTGTTCTAATCTTCTCCTGAGTCAAAGAGACTGGACTCCTCTGTTGTGTTATCTTAGCTGGTTCTTTACTTGCACCGTTAAAGACTTTAGAAACCAAAAGGATATCTACCTTCATGCCAGGAGGGGACCTCTTTAAATTAATTCTGTGACCACTGAATCTCTTTTCTTCTTCAGTGAGAAATTTCCAACTTCAAGGAAAGGAAATGGTAGGAAACACTTTCTTTACTGTTTGGCTGATTTTGAAGTGTGCCCTTGAATATCCCTGTTGGCAAATGCTCTGAAATTTTAGAGAAGAAACATAACGGCTGTGAGATCCAGCAATGTGTGGTGATTCTTCACTCCCTACCAGATTATTCCTGTTTTTAAGCCTTTTCACTTCAGAAGCAGACATATGGAAAGCCTTCAAGGCATGCTGGAAAGCACATTGTATCATTTCCACCTTATGTATACATATGTGGAAGATACCCAGAACTGGATGCTTCTGGAGCTTGATGGGCATCTTTTAAAGTTGTTGCTGCTGCTAGAATATTCAAATATTTTAAGAGAGTTACCTTAGCTATTTATAGATAGAATGAGAAGCGTATCAAGGACAATGCTTGAAATAATTTTTAAATCACAGGGACTCTATATGACTGTTTTTTTTTAAGACCAAAAGGAGATGTTTGCAATTTCTAATCTACTAGCCACTGCAGGTATGATGTCGCACATTACACTTTATAATGTCTCCAGAGAAGGTATGAAAAAGTTTCTGAAGACTTGGGAAGAAGCAGACAGGTGAAAAGTCACTGTGGACAAAAAATATAAAAATAAAACAAAAAAAACAAAACCAAAAACAAAAAAACCTTGACACTCATTGACATTCAGGTTTCCAAGGCTATCCCAACCTTCCTGCTCATCTCTAGCACTGAGTGTGAGAGATGGAGAGTTTAAGGGTTAGTTTGTAGATCTAGTCCAAATTTAGTGACATGCAAAAGCCAAGCAAGTCAACGATGAAATGGAATGTAAATCTTGAGCAGGCTTTCCCAGGTTACTTGAGTAACTGATATTATTAAACTTTGTTACTTGGTGGTGACTTATCTGTCTGCTTCTTACCCCAAAAGCCTATCAGAAAGCATTCCTGACATTATTGTTAACCTCTTGATGGCTGTTCTTAAGAATATATACATATATGTGAATGTAGTCAAGGGGACATCCTTCCCCCCATTATTTGTATGATTTGCTTATTGTTCTGTACTGAGTGAACTCCTTTGTGCATCAGGATAAAATAAATGAGATCTTGTGTTTACATCAGTGTTTGTTGTGTTTGCTGTTTGTTTTTGTTGCAAATTCTATCAGTATGATGAAGAGAGGATGAATCTGATAATACCTTTTTCTTATCTTATAATTGATTAAAAAACAGACTAGAATATTTAGCTGTGGGTTAACATACATCTTCCATCATATCACTATACCTGGCTTTTTGAATTAAGCTCCTGTGATGGTTCTAGATTGGCAGCATGTTTGGGTTGATTAGGGGATTAGTAAAATCATATTCCAGTTGTGTCTGTGAGGAAGTGCAAGAGATGAATAGATCATGAAGTTTGTGACCTAATGAATAGTCTAATCCACTAATGGATTCGAAGTTCAGCTAGAGTGTTGGGAGGTGAGGTCTGGTTGGAGGAAGTAGATCACTACAGACATGTTATTTCTATTACTGTTCCACTCAGCTTCCTGTCTGCCATGATGTAAGTCATTCTACCATGTCCTCCTTGCCATGATGAATTGAAACCGCTAGTATGATGAGGAAAATGAGCGCATCCTTGATTAAATTGTTTTTATCAGCTAACACTGCTATCATTCTCATCCCTTTAGAATCAGATCACTATGTTTTGGTTTTAGCATAGTTAGTTTTTCTCATTATTTATAATGTATTTGTTTTTAATTTGTGTGTGTAAGTGCCTGCTGTGTGTACCATATGTGTGTAGGTGCTTGTAAAGGCCAGAAGAAGATGTCATATCTCCTGGAACAGGACTTACAGGTGGTTGTGAGGCTCCTGATGTGGGTGCTAGGAACTGAACTCATATCCTCTGCAAGAGCAGCAATCTTAACTGTTGAGCCATCTCTCCAGCTCTATTTGTTATGTTTTTAAAGCTATAACCCAGAATAAGAACTATACCTCACATCAATAATCAGTTTATTGGGTTTTAGGAAGGCAGATCTAAGAGGAAGCTATGAATACCTACATTTTAAAAACCAAGGAACTTTCAACATTACATGTTTGAGATGTAATGATATATCTCAAAGTCTTAGAAAATCAAGAATAAAATAAATCTAAGACTGTAGAAGGAAAAAATAGTAAAAATGATAGTTGAAGCTAATGAGCTAATAACTAAAAAAAATCAATAAAGAGTATCAATTAAAGAGTTGATTTTTTTAAAAAAAAGAAAAGAAAAAGGACAAATCCTTAGCCAACTAAAAGAAAAAGACATAAATTAATAAAATATGTAGAAATTGAGATATTTCAGCAGATAGCACTGAAAAACAAGAGGATCATTAGGGATTATCTTGAAATTTTACATTTTCACAAACTGGAAAAATCTAGAAAAATTTTCTAAACACATGCTTACCACTTGAGCAAAGAATATATACTCAATCTAAACAAACAGTTGCTAAAAATGAAATTGAACAAAAAATCTCCCATCAGAGGAAAGCCCAGGACCAGACACATTCACAGGTGAATTTTACCAGGTATTTAAAGAACTGTCAATAGTGCTCTTCAAACTATTCAGTAAAATAGAAATGGGAAAAAAAATACTCATTTTATGAAAGAAAATGCACTGATACAAAGGCCAGGTCACAACAACAACAACAATAAAAATCAATTTATTTGATTACAAAGATGCAAAAATAATCAACAAAATGCTGCAAATTTAGTTCAATAACACATTACAACCATATCTAAGTTGGTCTCATTCTAGGGAAGAAAGAATGGTCAACATCCATTAATCAATAAACACGTTAGAGTCCGTAGATAGAATTAAGAAGAAAATTGTATGATCATCTCAATAGATACAGAAAAATATTTAGATGATTTTCAACACTGCTTCAGGGAAATGACTCTAAAGAAATTAGGAATGGAAAAATCATAATAAAGGCCACATTCATTAAACTTATAACTAATATTTTAATGAAGGGCAAACTGGAATTCATTGCCTCTAAAATCAAGAACAAGATGGGATTTCTAATCTTACCCCTCTTATTCAATATATAATTGGAAATATTAACTAAAGTAACAAGACAAGAGAAAGAAATAAAAGAGATACAAATGGGAAAAAGAGAAGTCCATTTGTCCCTATTTGTAAATGATATGATTGTATACTTAAAATACCTTAGAGTCTACCAGAAGATTCTCAGATTTGATAAATGGTTCCAGCAAAGTAGCAGGATACAAAATCATTAGTTAAAAAATAAATACAGAAAAAACAAAGTCACCAACCAAGAAATCAGGAAAACAATCCCATTCACAATGGCCAACAAGCAACCAACCAACCCACTAGGAGGAAACCTAATCAAGAAGGTTAAAAACCTCTATGATAAAAACTTGAAAACACCGAGGAAAGTAAGTCCCTAAAGATGAAAGGATTTCCTGTGTTTACAGATTAGCAACATTTTTAAAATTCTAGAAATGAGGGGCTGGAGAGATGACTCAGCAGTCAATATCCCTTGAGGTTCTTGTGGAAAACTTGGGATGGGTTCCCAGCACCCACATGGTGGCTCACAACCATGCATAACTCCAGTTCCAGGGGAGCTGGTGCCTTCTTTTGGTTGTTGCAGCCCTCTGCCCACCACACACACAGTCATGCACATAAATAAAAATAGTTTTTAAAGGTTCTAAAAATGACTACATCACTAGAAGAAGACCACAGAGTCAATATACTTCTCATCAAAATTTTAATAACATGCTTTAAAGAGCTCAAATTCATATAGAAACATAAAATACTGTTTTGAGCAGGAAAATCAATGTGAGAGTTGTCACGGTACCTGCTTTAAAGCTGTGCTGCAGAACCACACCTAGAAGAACAGTATGATATTGGCACAAAAGGTATTGTCTTAGTCAGTGTTCTATTGCTGTGAAGAGACACCACGATCAGGGCAACTTTTATAAAAGATAACATTTAATTGGGGCTTGCTTACAGTTTCAGAAGTTTAGTTCATTATCATCATGGTGGGAAGGAAGCATGGCAGCACACAGGAAGATAAAGTGCTGGTGAAGTAACTGAGAGTTCTACATCAGAATCTGTAGGCCTCAGCCCTCAGAGAGAGCCACAGGGCCTGGCTTGAACTTTGGAAACCTCAAAGCCCAACCTCAGTGACACACTTCCTCCAATAAGGCCCCACCTCCTAATCCTTCTCAAGTAGTGCAACTCCCTGATGACTAAGCATTCAAATATATGGGTCTATAGCAGCCATTCTTATTCAAATCACCACAGATATACAGACCAATGAGATAGAAGAGAGGACACAGAAATAAACTCACGTAGCTAAAACCTTCTAAATTTTGACA
Organism: Peromyscus eremicus; assembly: GCF_949786415.1. Taxonomy (NCBI): domain Eukaryota; kingdom Metazoa; phylum Chordata; class Mammalia; order Rodentia; family Cricetidae; genus Peromyscus; species Peromyscus eremicus. Next base: position 40,679,103 of record NC_081416.1, read on the forward strand.
AAGGTGGCAAAAACATGCATTTGAAGTGAGCTAGCCACTGGGCTGGATGGACAGCTCAGTGGTTAAGAGCACTTGCTGCTTTTGTAAAGAAAACTGAAATTCACTTTCCAGCATCTACACTGGGCAGCCCACAATCTCCTGTAACCTCAGCTCCAGGGAATATGACACTCTTATGGCTTCTGAAGACACCCATATACATGGGTGCTCTCACAACAAGTAAATAAATCTTCAAAACAAAGAAAGAAAGAATATAGGCTCTTTAAGAGGCAGTGCTGGAAAAACTGGATATCCATGTGTGAAAGAACAAAATTAGATCCCTACCTTTTACACTCTATGAAAATCAGTTCAGCAGTTCAAAGACCTCACTGTAAGAGCCCAAATTCCAAAACTACTAGAGGAAAATGTAAGGTAAACATGTCAATACATAGACATAGGCAATGGCTTTCTTGACTAGGACTTCAGTAGCTCAGTGAATAATAGCAAGGACTGATGAATGGGATTGTATGGGATTTAAAACCTTATGTACAGCAAAGGAAACAACAGCCTGCAATGGAAGGATGTCTTAGCCAGCTATTCATGTAACAGAGTAAATTCTCAGGATATACAGACATCCAGAAAAACGAACGTCAAAAGAGAGAAGTAATCCAAGCTAGAAGTGGGCGAATGTACTGAGCACACTTTTCAAATGAAGAAATACAAATGGTCAGTCAACACAAGACTCAAAACGTGCAACATCTTTAGCCACAAGGGAAGTGTAAATTGAAACGGCATTAACAGTACATGTTCCCCCAGTCAGAATGACCGTCACCAGGAAAACAAGAACACATGCTAGAGAAGGAAAAGAGACACTAATAGGTGGTTGGATGGATGGTAAACGAGTACAGCCATTTATGGGAATCAGTATGGAGGTATTTCAAAGACTAAAAATGTAACTACCACATGATCCAGCTGTCCCACTTCTGGATGTGTACCCAAAGCACTCCAAGTCAGCTTATAAAAGAACCACCCACACAGCCGCTTTATTATAGCACAATTCACAATAGCCAAGGTAAAGATACGTAGTCCCTGTGTGTATACAAAGACTTCAGTCATAAAAAGAACAAAGTCATTCTGGTATGGCAGGGTGCACCTTTAATCCTAGCACTCAGGAGGCAGAGGTAGGTGGGACTCTGTGAGTTCAAGGCTAGCCTTGTCTACACAGCGAGTTCTGGATCAGCCAGGGACACATTGTGAGACCCTGTCTTAAAACACCAAAAGAAGAAAAACAGAGGAGATGAAAATCATGTTGCCCATAGGTAAATAAATGGAACTCGAGGTCATCCTGGCAGGGAAAGGTAGCCAGACTCGGGAAGACAACGGTTGCTTCTGTTTCCTCATATGTGGAATCAAGACAAAAGACCAAATGGCACAAAGGGAGAAGGGAGACTACTGGGAGAAAGAAGGGGTCAAGAGGAGGGGAGAGGAAGGAGGAGGGCAGTGGTGAGGATGTACAAAATACATTGTGTGCACGGAAGAAAGTGTCAGACAAACTATTGTGTGCACAGGATGAAAGAATCAGTTCACACATAGAAATGGACATGAAAATTTAAAACACAATTTTGTGAAAGAATACTTTTATCTGTGATGTCCTGGGCTGTTTTCAATACTCTTACATTCTATTTTGTTTTCCAAATTTTATTCCATGTTTGTATTTCTCTGTAACTTTTAGGATGATGGTTTCTTGAGCACCTGATGAGGTGTCAGATCCATGACCTCTGTATCAGCACTGTGCCAATGTCTGAGTCTTGGCCACACCCTGCAGGAGGAAGGGGCGGAGCTAGGCAAATCGCTGTAAGTCTCCACAGCTCCAGTGTTTTGTTTTTTGTGTTTTCAGTTTAAGGATGACAACAGTGCCCATCCTTAGGTCATGAGGATTAAATAATGAGGTACTTAGATAATGAGTAAGACAGCAGCCAGTCACCTGGGTGCTCACAGTTTAGTAGATAGAACCAGAAAAATTGAATACACACTGAAGATGAATGAAACCATTAAAATATTTATCAATTTTTGAATATTAATCGACTAATGTTAGGGTAAGGGTCTAAAATTTTCCACATGTAATTTCTCAATACTATTCCGTGTTCATGTTTCTAGCTTACAACATGAAGCCTAAAGTCAGTCAGAGATTTGGTCTATAAATTTACCCCTAGCCCCAATGCCTGAGCAGCTCTCAGGACAAGTCTGCCTGGCCTCTCCCTCTTCCTCAGAACAGCTGTAGGGGGCTGGAAGGGCAACATACATGAGTATTGAGGAGCTGCCTGGTTTTCTAAGACATTCAGTCCCTTGGGTAGAAAGTCTGAGGACCTTCAGCTGAGGTACATGTCAAACAAATGCACCCACCATAATAAAGTCCCTTCGTTTGATTTACTGTATGGTTGTTTTGTCTTGCCTGACTCATGCATGTACTGCAGCCACAGTGGACTGGGTACTCTGCTGGCTGACCAGTTTTATGTCAACTTGACACAAAGTAGAGTCATTTGGGAAGTGAGAGTGTAGCACGAATTTTAAAGGGTCTTAATAAAAACAAACCTGAGGCCAGTTATTGGGGTGAATGCTGGAAGATCAGAGAAGCAGAACAAGCCACAGCCAACCTCACCTGACCAACTTCTCAGCTGATCCTCTTTCCTCAGATTGGAAGCCTCTGTGTTCCTATCCAGATGGATCTCAGCTGAACTGCTTCTGAAAGCCTGAAAGCTTAACCAGCATCTAGTTCCTGGTTCTCATGCCTTATATACCTTTCTGCTTCCTGCCATCATTTCCTGGGATTAAAGGTGCGAGTCACCATGCCTGGCTGTTTCCAGTGTGGTCTTGAACTCACAGAGATCCAGGCGGATCTCTGCCTCTGGAATGCTAGGATTAAAGGCGTGTGTGCCACCATTTTCTGGCCTCTATATCTAGTGGCTGTTGTGTTCTCTGACCCCAGATAAGTTTATTAGGGTACACAATATTTTGGGGGAACACAATACCACCACATGGGAAGCTCAATGGAGAAAATGTCCCTACCAGAGTGGCCCATAGGCAAGCCTGTGCTGCATTTTCTTGACTGATGATGGATGTGGGAGGACCCAGCTCACTGTGGGTGGTGCTACCCCTGGGCAGGTGGTTCTGGGTTGTATAAGAAAGCAGGTTGAGCAAGTCACAAGGAACAAAGCCAGCAAGCAATGTTCCTTCATGTCCTCTGCTTCAGTTCCTGCATCCAGGTAAATGCCTTAAGATCCTGCCCAGACATCCCCAGGAGATGTGCTACATGCTATAAGATGAAATAAGCCTTTTTCTCCAGATGGCTTTTTTCATGGTGTTTTCTCATGGGAATAGAGACCCTTATACAACTTTTTGGGAGAATGTGGAGGGTTGAGACAGTTTCATGTAGCCCAGGCTGACCAGTGTAGCTGACACTCACCGTGTACCTGAAAATGACCTGATCCTCTTTGCCCCCACTTTCCAAGTTCTGTGATGACATGAATAAACAGCCATACCTAACTCTGACTTTTTTTTTTTCTTTCTTTTAAAGAGCAATTAAGGCAAAATATCCAGGACAGAAACTTCATGCACATGAATTAGCAATAATAATAATGCCCAATTTGAGGGCACTGTGTTCTGTAATAGCAATTAATAGACACTTGCAAATTATGGTATGGTACTGAATTAAAGATTTGAGTAAAGTGAGGTTTACACATAAAAGAAATACAGAACTGTGATGAGGCACTTCAGGGATCCTTGAAGAAATTATTCAGTGGAACAGAACAGTAAGTTTTGTTACCAGCAAAAGCAGGTTTATTTTGTTTAAATCTTTTCAAGAATGGGAGTAGTAAATGGGGAGAAGGGTGGGAGGCCAGGGTAAAGGAGAGAATGTGGGGACAAGGAACACCAAAGGCCTTTTGAAAAGCTATTTGGAAACTTACTACCATAGATGCTTCCTGAGATATATGTATGTGTGTGTGTATGTATATATAAATTCTAAATATATATTTAATCATAAAGCACACACACATATATGTATATGTATATGGACTCACCATATAATGGGAGAGAGAATGCCACAACTAGGTATGTTATACCACAAGGTAAAACATACAGTGCAAGGAACGGGTTACATCTTGTTAGTCATTGGCCAAAGGGTCCCATAGATGCTGCTAAGCATCACAGGCTATTGCCAAGGCTATTGGTTACTCTCTATAACCTAAAGGCAAGGTCCTATTACTAAAGACATAATTTGTTTTTATCATCAGACATGGAGAAATCAAGTTGGTGCTCAACTAGAAGCTTCATGTCTACTGGCTAGTGTCCATGGTACTCTGCATGCTGCTGGAGGAGAAAAGTAGTCATCAACATAGTCATCAAGTATCTGCAAACCCCAGGGTCTAGAACAGAAAGTTGCCTGCAAGACACAATACTGGTGTCCTTGTGGCACAAACTATGAAAGTAACAAACCACTCTTGATTGGATTTAAGGCCCACTCCATAAGATGGGACCCAGACCAGACACTGCTGGAGTGGCCCAAAACCTGAGACTAGATAGGTCATCGGCCCTAAGGAAAATATATCACTCGTATTCAACTATAGAAGCATAGCAATAAAATGACTCCTAATGATTTATGGCTATGCCTATAGATCAGAACATTACCCAAGGAGGCCCTTCTTGCAGTAGACAGTAATTAAAACAGAAACCCACAAATGGGCAATATCCAGAAAGGGAAAAACTCTGGATCACTCAGCCCTAAATGGGATGCCACTATCAAGCCCCTCTCCTCAATGCTCCTGGATCTATGCTGAAGGGGGTGGTGGGGTAGAAAGATTGTAAGAGCCAGTGGTGGTGAATGACTCCAATTAGATAGTGTCATCTGGACATAACAGGACTGATACACATTATGAACTTACAGAGACTGTGACAGCACACACAAGACCTGCACAGGTCCAAACATAACCTTAACACAGAGAAGGGGAAGTCAACACGGGGTCCCACCCCAGCCAAGGAGCTATTTGCAGTTGATACCTGCTGGTAAGGGAAAATCAGTTTTCTTTAGTGGAGTGTCACTGGTTCTATTAAAGACACTCCAGGGCGGGCCCCAAGCCCAGGAATAGTTGGCTAACAACAAATGAACTCCACTTTTTTGTTGTTTGCTTTTTCGTTTTCTTTTGACATTTTTTTTATATTCAGCATAACAAAAATAACTTTAAATTTGTATCAATATACCAAAAATCCATGCCAACACAAAGTATCTGAAATAATAGTTGTCTTTTTATCTTATATTCCTACATTCCCCTAAATGATAACAAATATCCATAAGCCAACAAATAACCAAAAATCACCCACTCCATCTCTTGGGAATATAAGCATAATCTTCTCTAGACTGCTTCATGTTGTCTGTGGGTAAAAGAACCTTTAGGGGTCCCTGAGAAAATTGAGATAATGACCAAGTCCTGACCAGCTGTAACCTTTGTTGATATATATCACCTGTCTTTTGACATTTTTAATCACTTTTTTTGAGAGAAAGGACATGAAGTTGAGTGGGTAGGGAAGAAGGGAGGATCAGGGAGGTTGGGTGAGAGGAGAGAACATGATCAAAACCTATTGTGTGAAAAATTTTAATTAAAAATGGATAAAGGGACAGATTCCCTGTTCTTTAAATGAATAAAATGACATTTTAAAAAACAATGCTGGGGCTGGAGGGGTGGTTCAGAGGTTAAGAGCACTGCTTGTTCTTCCAAAGGTCCTGAGTTCAATTCCCAGCAACCACATGGTGGCTCACAACCATCTGTAATGAGATCTGGTGCCCTCTTCTGGCTTGCAAGGATATGTGCAGACAGAACACTGTAGACATAATAAATAAATAAATCTTAAAAAAAAAAAAAGCAATGCATGTTTCCCCCACTGAGTCAGGTATCACTTTTATCTCTAACCATGACCCCAATATACACCATTTTGGGGGTGGCAAGGATTGTATGTGAGCTGCTCAAGAAAAGTGCAGGGCTTTCTGAGTCCAGAAATTGTGTTTTGTGTGCAGCAAAGGCCATTCTGCCATCACTGGGCAGAAAGCTTGTTAGTAAACTTTGCAGAAGTTTCCACCATCAGGTAACAAGAGCAGCACTGGTCATGAAGGACTGGTCATAATGCTACCCATAAACACCCAGGGCTCTCTCCTGACCCTGGAATCTGAGACTGTAGAGTTTGTGAGTGGTGACTGCTGATTCCCACCATGCTCCCAGGGCCACAGAGACTTCCGTTGCTTTGATATTCTATGGGCTACTTTATTTTTTTTTAAGATGTATTTATTTATTATGTATAGTGTTCTATCTGTATGCATGCCTGAGTGCCAGAAGAGGGCACCAGATATCATTACAGATGGTTGTGAGCCACCATGTGGTTGCTGGGAATTGAACTCAGGACCTCTGGAAGAACAGGCAGTGCTCATAACCTCTGAGCCATCTCTCCAGTCCCTATGGACTACTGATGTTGGCATGAGCTGCTTCTGTATTGTTTCTGATGAGCGCAAACTCAAGAGCCAAGACTAAACACCTTTAGTTTTCTTGTACCATCCCACTATTGAATTCTTTAGAGACCAGACATTATCTTTCAATGGACCATTTTCTTTTAGAATGAATGGATGAAGACTACACAACAAAACAGCTATCGCTTAGGAACTTGGTTGTTTCCCATATCATCCCTGTCCATCAGGGGCTCTGACCTCCACACCTGTAAGGTAACTGCCACTCAGACATAGCTCTTCAGGATCCCAGAGCAGCTTCCAGCTTGCTTCCATATGGTAGACGTCCTAGCAACTAGTCACTCATGATTCAGGATTGGCAGAGGGGAGAAATACAAAAATCATAAGACTTCATTTATAGAAATAAGTGAGGGCAAATTCAGCCAATGAAATGGCCAGTTCCCTGTGCAGAAGCAGTTGCCCATGGACTCAAGACTAATTGCAAGAAAACTTGGGAAGCCTTGAACTAAATATGCTGGGAGACATGGCGAAAGTCTGTGCTACTCAGTCACAACTGGGGAACTCTTCCTCAGCCAGGAGGACATGAATAATAAGAGGACATTTGGCTCCAAAGACAATCGGTGAAATATTTAGACACTTAGACACTGTTAGTGTAGTATTCAAATCCAAGGCTGTGTGTGTGCCTCCAGAGGCTGCTCAGTGCCGTGTTCTACCCAGACTATCAGCGAGTGGAAGAGCTTCAGGTGCAGGGAGATCCTGGGGCCTCTATAGGATGAAGTGTCCTTTCTTCTGAAGAACACTAGAACTCAGGACACTGAGTCTCACCCCAGGGTATGTCTCCTAGGATCCTCCACAGCAATGTGCCTCATGATCATGCCTTGACACGCACACACTCACAGAACAGCAATTCCATGGCATGGCTTTGTTCTTTCTATAGTGCCAATCTGGGACAGAAGTGGGACAGCACTCACATCTGGCTGGTCTCCTGCTGCTGCTGGCAGTGTTTCCGTGTGCCACATGCATTCCACAAACCAAAGCACTTTCTATGTGTACAATGATGAAAGAAAAGTTAGATGATACTGTTACAGACCTTGATTTCCCACCTGCTGCTGGCTTGGCTTGGAGGCCAGACTCCTTTAGGGTTGGAAGCAGAATGGTGCACAGCCACATGCTTCATTATGGTTGACTGTAGTCCCTGGGAAGCTGACAAATGGTGGCAGAGTAACAGTGTCCCTTGAAGCCAAGGAGGACCTTATAACTACCACAAAAATACCTTCCAGCCAGCTGGCCCTGAAGCCACTGTACAGTGCTTGTGTGGTGGTATATGTCTGCTCCAAATACTCTTAGTTCCCTTGAGTCTCTCTGGGAGATTCTGGCATAGGATGTTCTAATTGTTATTATAGCAAAGAGCCAACACATTGAAGGAGGAAAATATTAATCCAAATGTTTTCTAATGCTGGGTATGAGAGTACACGCCTATAGTCCCAGAGGCAGAGGCAGGAAAGTCGCAAGATCCCAGCCAGTCTTAATAAGACCCTGTTTTATAAAACAAAACAAAATATTTTATCATAAGGTGTAACACAGTGGTAAATGGTTGCCTACTGTGCACAAGGTTCTAGGTTCAATTCCAGACACACACACACACACACACACACACACATTTGTGCACACACACAGACACACACTCACAAACACACAGGTTTACACACAGACACACACACTCACACAGACATACACACATTCACACACACACACACACACACACACACACATTTTACTGCTCAAGGTGAAAGTGCAGTGTAATTAATTTGGCAAATTACACACCAAGCTGTGAAGCACCCCATCTAAGAGGAGAACAAGAGAATAATCACCCAAGAGCTTTATGTTAATTTAAAAATGATCATAAATATTATATTAATATTATGTCAAAATTTAAGTGAGTTTTAATAATTGTAACTAGCCAGACATGATAACTCACAAGTGCACTCCCAGCACTCAGAAGGCTGAGGTAAAAGGAGAGACACCAAAAGTTTGAGGCTATCCTGGGGTACGTAGTAAGTTCCAGGTTAGCCTAAGCTACAGAATGAGATCCAGTCTCAAAGAACAAGAACACAAATATCATGAACAGAGCTAAACAATCTCTGGTCACTTGGGAAAAAAAGAGTACAGCTCCTGTCATAGAAGAATTTTCTCAATCCATAAAGTCTATTAATATCAGAAAACGCTCAATTTTTTTTTTGTTTTTTTGAGACAGGGTTTCTCTGTGTGCCACCACCACCCAGCTTAATTATTCTTTAAAATCAGTCAAAGGATAGAAGCAGTGAATTCACAGGAAAATGCAGTTGAATCTTCATAAGAAATGGTGTTCATCTTTGCTAATAGTAGGTGTAGGTGGAAGTTTTATCCTGCAAGCTGTTCCCAAGTAATCACACAGAGGCTTAATATTAATTATAAATGCTCGGTCAATAGTTCAGGCTCATTACTGGCTATCTCTTACATTTAAATTAACCCATATTTCTTTTTTTGCAGTGAAAACAGATTTTACTTTAGTAAGCAGTGGACAACATGTGAGGCTTGCCTGTGAGTGACTGGGCCTTTTAACGGGAGATCGAGGGCCCGTGTGATTGCTGAGATAGTCAGGGAAGCCAAGGAGCAGAGTGCTGGCTTTGTCTGCTGGTTTGCAATGATCAGTTAGGGTTCCACCCTCCCAGAAGCTGGGGAAGAGGGCCAGCCCTTCCTAATGGTTGTATCTCAAAAGAACAACACTCTGTCCTGCAGAAAGGTAGTCCTGAGTTGCTACAGACAATTGTAGCAGGAATCTTTTTTTTTTTTTAATTTTACAATATAATTTAGTTCTACATATCAGCCACGGATTCCCTTGTTCTCCCCCCTCCCGCCCCCTCTCCTTCCCCCCAGCCCACCCCCCCATTCCCACTTCCTCCAGGGCAAAGCCTCCCCCGAGGATTGAGATCAACCTGGTAGACTCAGTCCAGGCAGGTCCAGTCCCCTCCTCCCAGGCTGAGCCAAGCAACCCTGCATAAGCCCTAGTTAACCCATATTTCTTAGCTCTGCTTTGCCACATGGCTTGGTACCTTTTCTCAGTACAGCATGCCCATCTTGCTTCTCTCTGCATCTATTCACAACTCCAACAACTCTGCCCTTCCTCTTCCCAATGTTCTCTGTTTGGCTCTCCCCATAACCTTATCCTGTCCAGCTATTGACCAGTTAGCTTCTTTATTAAACCAATCACAGTGACATATAATCATTCACACAATGTAAAGGAATATTCCACAAATAAGAGCCATTGAAATTATTATAGAGTTCTTCAAACTCAAATAATAATCTCAATGTGACCTTGCAATATACTACAGTAATCAAGCATTTGTCTAGTACATATGAAACTACAGTTCCAATCCCCAGTACCACACACACACACACACACACATACACACACACACACACACACACACACACACACACACACCTTATAGTTCAGCCCTGGGAAATTTATTCTATACATAAATGCAAAAATATTTCTGTAATTGTGGTAGCAAAAGATTACAAACAGCCTGCAAGCCCATACACAGAGACCTAGACCCCATGGAGCTACTTGCAGTTTTCTGAGGCAGTTGCCTCTGCAGGAACTGAGGACTCAGTTTACAGCTCACAGCCTTCTCTTTTGCATTTGTAGTATCTAAATTTTGTGGTGATCTTATATATTGCTTACTGAAATATATGCATATTTTGAAATGAAAAGTAAAACCAGGACTGAAGCAACAGAATGCTGATTCTACTTGTAAAGCATCTTTCCAGAGGTTGATTGTTTTGACTCAATTAATCTTCACAAAAATCTAAGGAAAAGACCCATCAACTTCTCAGACAACAGAAGTTAAGCCACTAGGTTGGATCCTAGACCACATACGGGACATTAGTAGAGCAGTTAGCAAGATTTGGTTGAGGTTTGCAGGTTAGCTCAGAGACCTGAAAACAGCCTTTTAAAGAGGAAGAGAGTACATGTTTTGAGTTCTGTAGATGAGGTGAGAGAACCAGAGAGGGTACCTGGTCAACTACTCGGCTCTGTGACGTCAGCACAAACGCAGATGGAGATAATGGGCATGTGCAGTCTGAAAAAAATTAATTCACCAACACTGAAATGTGGGCTTCATGTGTTAAATGGTTCTTAACTGTCTAACTCATTCTTAGCTAGAGGGCTCTACAGAAAGAGGTGGCAATCGTGACGTCACTCTCTGGTCGCAGTTTAACCTTTGGGTAAGAAAACGATATTAACTGTTCTGCTCCAGACATTCAAGATAACTCCCTTATTTTCAGAATATAGACATGGAAATAGAGTTAAAATATTTGTCTGTTACTAATTTTCCTGTGCCAAATGGTTGCTCGGCTTCTCCTTCCATACATCCCCTGATGGGAAATTCATTTTATCTAACTCATTTCACTATAGGACAACATAAATTATTAGAAAAGCCTTTACCAAATTGAAAGGAAGTATTCCATGTGAGCCAGAGGCTAGGGAAAAAAACTATTTGAAAGTGAATGAAACCAGTGTTTGCTACATGTAAAATAGGCATTTTTTAGGAGCAATCCTTGGAGGTGAAGATAATGTTTAACCAGTGTGCCACCTAGTGGCCAAGGCATGAATAGACGCACGTGAGCTAAGTCTCTCATAACTCCCAAGCACCCGGGGGCGAAGGTGGGGAGTAGAGCGTGTTCCTCATGTCTCTTTTAATCTTTATAAAAACTTTGCTACTAGGTGCTTATTATTTGAAAATGGTGATGATTCTGAGACAGGCAATATTAATCCCGTTTTATAGAAAACAGATGGCTAAGCCTGTCTTTCAAAGACCACATCCAACCTAGCTGAACTCCCGATGTGCGTGGCTGCTTGCTCTGTAGTCTTTGAACACACTAAATCTGGGCTACACCTGGGGCTCACTTCAGCCAATAGAGTTCAGCAGAAGTGACGTGCTGATTTGGGGCCTAAGCTTTTGAGAGAGCTTGGAAACGTCTGCTTTTGGAAGGCGTAAGCCATGATTTAAGAAGTCTAGATGGAAAGGCCTATTATTGAAGAGGCTGTGTAGACAGAACACCTGAGAAGGTACATAGAGATGAGTTAGTCCTAGTATTGCGTGGAGAGTGAGCAAAAAGACAGGGGAGAGAAGAAGGGGAAGGCAGAGGGGGGGAGGGGAACACTTCTCTACACAGTCCTGCCTTCCAGGTATCCCTGCCAGAGCCGTATTTGCAAACGATCTCAGGAATAGGCCAGTTGGAACTCTACGTATTTAGTCCTCCAAGTGACATCACATTAGACCCAGCTAAGCTCTATGGCGTACGGACTCATGGGAAAACTACTGTTCAAAGGCACTCTGTTTTGAGACACTTCTCTCCGGTCTAATAGATAACTGAAAGAGAGGATCCATAAGTAGAGTGTGGTGGGAGTATCAGCTTCCTGCCTCGCCCCTTCCAGGGCGCCCTTGTTTGGTGGGATCTGTGAAGATGCAGAGAAGACCGAGCCTTTCTTTGACATCTAGTGTAATGCTCAGTTTTATCAGCAGAGGACTCCAGAGAGATGCTCCAAGAAGGAAGGCTCCCCGCGTGGGTGCCTTCACTAGGCTCCCGAAGAGCGATTCCTGTGGCAAAGGTTTCTCCACAGTTGTGCACTATGTGCTTTCTCAGCCTCCTCAGGAAAGCAGTGGTCACGCGGCTAAGGGTCTCAGACAGTGCGAAGCCACACATAGGCCTGGAGTTTTGTCTCCTGCGCCCTTTCATCAGACCAACAGTTCTAGGGGCGTGCCAATCTAGTGAGCCCGCCTCCCAATTCTTGTTCTACCCACAGCCTCGGGCTGCCCTGCTCAGGGGAGAATCCTCTCTAACTCCTGGTCCCAATAGCATCTTCAAGAGTGCCGTACTCCCTCTGGATGGGCAGCCAGCCTCATCTTACTCGTGACTTGATGCTATGAACTCTATCTAGGCCTTGTAACCGCTTCCCTCTGTGTGTGCCACTATTATTAATGGGGCCACATACTGGAAAACTGCATTCTGTTTGCCTGGTGACTAGAGACCAGATCTGACCCAGGCAACCAAGTGAACTTCTCTGTTCAGTGAACCCAAACGAGCCCTTCCTCAGCAGGATCTTCATACATCTCCCAAGGTTGTCTGGAGGGCTATTAGTTTTACTTTCTATGTTTCCTTGCTGTTTGAATGACTAGTTGCCTGCACTGAGTGGTTATGATGTGGGCTCAAACTGATTACAGGGCTTCTCTGCAGGTTGACACTGATACACGTTTTTTAAAAAAGATTTATTTTTAATTACATCTGTGTCTTGAATATGCACATGTGAGTAGAGGTACTCATTGAAGCCAGAAGAGGGCATCAGATCCCTTGGAACTGGAGTTAAGAGTCAATCATGATGATCTACAGAGACAGCTTAATAGTTAAAAGCCTGGTTTCAATTCCCAGTATCCACATGGTAGCTCACAAGCACCTGTAACTTTAAATTAAAGCAAAACCTCAAACCAGTAATTGTTAAAAACAAAAAAGTTTAAGAAATAAAAACAAAAATAAAAAATTTAAACACAGAGACACCCTGTCTTAAAACACACACACACACACACACACACACACACACACACACACACACACAAAAGTCAATCCTGAGCTGCCTGATATGGGTACAAAAATGCTTTTAACCACTGAGCCATCTCTCCCACCCCACATTTTTGCTTTTTATGACCACATATAAACTTTTCCTTATCAACAATACACAAATAGTTAAAATCCTTTTAGTATTAATAAAGCAGATGTATGCATAATCATCCATACATACTCAACAGCAGAGAGGATGCAAAATCATGTCTCATAAATGCCACTGGGATCATATTCTTGGGAAAAGCAATAGCAAGGTAAAGAGAAACCATCTTTTGCCCAAACTAAGCAGACTGTGTTTGAAAGTTTGGTGTTCACTTTTCTAGTTCAAATGTGACTTATCATCTTTTGAGTCAAATCACTTATCTAGTAATGAGCACAACAAATGTCCTCCCACCTAAGAAGTGGCTGGCACACCCACAGTACTAAATAATGCTAGCAACAAGGCAGAACTGGAAAGTATTTTATAGGCAAAATGTAAATGAGAGCACATCTGAACATTACGTTCAATTGGGCTCGAACCCAGTGCTAATCTCAGAAACTAAACGAAGCATGTTAAATTGATTTGTCTCTGCAAATTTTAGTGTGTATGACCAGATCTGCCCATATCCGAAGACTCATCACCAGCGTCTCTATCCAATTATACACATTTCAGAGGCATCTTGCTGTGACAATAATTGAAAAACAATACCAATTGCTTTGTTTTCCTTACGTTACTGTATCACGAGGTCAATAAAAATGTTTTCACATTTCTAATTCATGGGTTCTTTTTTTCTGCCCACCAAGAGAAAAATTTGACAAATACACTATTATCCTAATGGGAATTGCCATTATAATTCAAGTATTAATAGTCCTTGGAAAGAATTTGTCTCTAGGGAACAAAAACTGGTTCTGCCTGTGTTTTAAGCTTGTGAAAAACAGATCTGAGTTTGCTGAAAACAAGTAAAAATTTGCAATTTTGGACAAAGAGTGTGTGTTGGGGGAGTATTCATTGCAAACAACTCAGGCAAATTGAAGGATAGCTGCTTTAAAAATCAAGATGTTGAACAACCTGACAACCAGATAATAGTCTGGCCCAGTGTGGTCTGACTGTGGACGACCACAACCAAAACAAGGCTGAGAATGGCCAGTGCTGAGGCCACTGGCAGCAGCTCTGGTCAACACAGCCAGTGTCGAGCCCCAGGGCCACTAGATGCTTCATTTCCATGGAGCTTGTCCTCACTTCTTATCTGACTGTCCAGTGTGGATCAGAGGCCATGTTACAGTTCGGATGCAATTTGTTTTATGAATGGAAATCTAACTCCCACCTATTGTGAGGCATTAGGAAGGTGGGAACTTAATCTCACTGTGATGTTTCAAGGTGAGACATTTAGCAGGTGATTAGAATAGAAAATGGATTCTGGTGCCCCTAGGACTGAATACTGGTGGCTTTGTAAGAAGAAGAGAACCCAGAACACACATACACGCACACATGAAACATGAACATGGAACATGCTTTGCACTGTGATGCTCAGAGCTTCTTGGGACTCTGCTGACAAGAAGACCATTGGTAGATATGGGTCATAAACCTACAGATCTAAAAGCTAAAGAACCTGCTTTTCTTTAGAAAGCTGCCCATCCTCAGATGTTTTATTATGAAGATGCTAAATGAAGTAACACATGGTTTCATTTCTGTAATGGAAGTGAAGAAGGAGGATTTTATCCTGAGTTTTCTTAGTAAGGGTTGGGTAACACATCCCACCGACACCATGTAGATTGGAGAATTCCTAGAAATGAGACAGATGGACTGGGTATGGGGCCTGAGTTAAAATTAAAACTTTACAATATCCATTTCTGCCATAGGCAGGTTCTAGCTTCTGCCTCCTGAGTCCCAGACAATTTTGTTCTATTAAAAAAAAAAAAATCCTGTCTCAGTTTATTTTTCTGTTCCTAGCTTGTCCCAATATTGCTGTGGGAAGTTCTGTATGGCAAATGTGTTGCTAATTAGTCGATAAATAAAACACTGATTGGCCGTTGGCTAGGCAGGAAGTATAGGCGGGGCAAGGAGGAGAATAAAGCTGGGAAGTGGAAGGCTGAGTGAGAGAGACACTGCCAGCCGCCACAATGACAAACAGCATGGGAAGATACCGGTAAGCCACGAGCCATGTGGCAAGGTACAGATTAATGGAAATGGATTAATTTAAGATATAAGAACAGTTAGCAAGAAGCCTGCCACGGCCATACAGTTTGTAAGCAATATAAGTCTCTGTGTTTACTTGGTCTGGTTTGAGCGGCTGTGGGACTGGCAGGTGATAGAGATTTGTCCTGACTGTGGGCCAGGCAGGAAAACTTAAGCTACAAATGGCGTCCAACGTGGTGGCAAGAGTTTCCACCTAAAAACTGAGAAAAAAAGATTCTAAAACGGAGCTAAAAACAGTTCCTAATTGTCTCTCTCAAATGAACGGCAGCTGCTGGTTTCAGCTACTGGTGGGTTCCTGGCGTGCGTGCTCAACCTGCAGTATGGCGGGAATCAGGCCTCTGCAAGTGGCACATTAAGCTGCGTGGTGGATTTAGCCTTTGCAGGTACAAAACAAAAAAAGAGGTTTTTAGCTACACGCTGCTTGGATAAAAGCATAGACCCATGATAGCTCCCAGAGCTGGTGGTAAACGTAGCCATGTTGGGAAGCTGAGGTGGGCGGAGCCAGCAGCCACAGCTGCTGCAGTTTAAGGCAAGAGATTCACAATAAGACAGATTCAGATGTAATAGTTTACAATGTGTGTAAAAGATACATAGGCTTGAAAGAGACAAAAAAGGTGATATATAGAGTTATAGAAACAAATACATAGTTTAAAAAAAATAAAGTCATTAAAGAGACAGTAAAGGTAGTATAAAAAATAAGCCATGTAAAAATGGATATTACACAGAGAATCTGGATTGTGTTGTCTTTGGGATTTTTAACTGCAGAAAAACATTTGATTGTAAAAGCTGTTGAGTTATGCCAAAATGTATATTTTAAAGTTACCTTGACTTCAAAATTTGAATGTAAGGATATGTTACTTTGGAAAAGAGACTCTGCTTTTGTTCCCACAGAAAGCCAAAGGCTATGGAATTGTTCCAGATTAAGATACATCAGGTTTGACCAGTCAAGACCCCCTGAAGGTCTCCAATGACACCATGGCCCAGATGATCCAACATCCAGAATGGTTTGAAGGCATCTGGCTCAGACGATACAGCCTCATGGACTATTCCATAATTCTAAAATTTTCTTTGTTTCCCCATAAGATACAGCGCCCCCTTCCAGCAGGAAGTAGTAAGAGAAGCTACGCCCAAATTCCCAAATTATATGTAATTTTACTTTGTTAAGGTTAAAACCTTCCTTTTTGAAAAAAAAAAGGGGGGGGGAAGTGCTGTGGGAAGTTCTGTATGGCAAATGTGTTGCTAATTAGTCGATAAATAAAACACTGATTGGCCGTTGGCTAGGCAGGAAGTATAGGCGGGGCAAGGAGGAGAATAAAGCTGGGAAGTGGAAGACTGAGTGAGAGAGACACTGCCAGCCGCCACAATGACAAACAGCATGGGAAGATACCGGTAAGCCACGAGCCATGTGGCAAGGTACAGATTAATGGAAATGGATTAATTTAAGATATAAGAACAGTTAGCAAGAAGCCTGCCACGGCCATACAGTTTGTAAGCAATATAAGTCTCTGTGTTTACTTGGTCTGGTTTGAGCGGCTGTGGGACTGGCAGGTGATAGAGATTTGTCCTGACTGTGGGCCAGGCAGGAAAACTTAAGCTACACAATATTTCATCTAAATTTTCATGATCCATCACTAACTCTGCTCCCTAACCCACTCCTGCAGTCCCCTTCCTCTTCCAGTTAAACTTTTCTCCTCAGGTCAAGTGAGGGACTCATCACAGTGGCATTTGAAGAGGTAGAGCAACGCTGAGAAGAGGTGAGGCAAAAAGTGTTCTTACCATTGTCAAGAGAACAAATGGAGTAATATGCATTGATACACATGGCCAGAAGTCTGAACGGGTGAGTAACATAAACAGGCCAGGGATGGGCCCTGCATATCAGCCTCCACGCCATTGACTTCCTCATGGCAGGCTGAGATTGTCAGCGAGAAGCCCGTCAGTACCAGACACAATGCTTTCCACCTGCTGCCTGGATATGCCCCAGAAGAAGCACACATGTGGCCACTCAGAGCCTGCCTGCACTGCATACGCTGCAGAACTCCACCTGACATCTGCTAGTCACACAGAAGACACTTAAAAAACCCAACAGAGGGGCTGAGTGTGTCGCTCTGTGACAGGGTACTTGCCTGCCAGGTTCGAGGCACAGTGCCCGCCCCACCACATGCGCAGTTCATAGCACCGCCCTTTGGTACTTTCTGAGGTAGACATTCTTTTTGAGTGATGTTGCCTAAACATGGGAGCCACCCCTCCAATTCGATTCTCTCCTGAGGATCCCGCTGATCTCATCCCCTTTCTTGCTATGGCCCTGTGTTCTGCGCTGTCTTTGGAAGAGACCCCGCTATGAAACATTTCTTTCCTTAGTTACCCTTGTCTCAGCAAGTTCTCTGTGAAATATTATCATCTCGTCTTTTCCTTGGCTGGTTTGGAAATTCTCGCTCGCTACATATTTAAACTTGTCTTTTCCATGACTCAGGAAGTATCTAAGACCCAGAGTAAACTTTTAGCTCTATCAAAGATTATTTGGCTCCTGAGAACTAGCTAAGAAATAGAAATATCGAGAGTGATGTGATGAACTGTCTTAGTTTCTGAAGCCTGAGGGTGTTTGGGGACGTGGGATATTAGTGCTAGGAGTTGATCACCGTAGAAATAGCTGCTTCTACGATAAAAACACATTCTACATGCTTACCACCTGATTATCACTGGTGAACCTTTGGAGAAAGCCTGTTGGAAATCACGTTTATTCCGTCATTCATCATGGCCTGTCTCAGTAGACTCAACATGACAGCTTAATGTGCTTTGCTGAGAGCTCCCACCAAAACCTTCATGTTCTCCAGGCTTTCCAAAGATCAAACCCAGGCTACCAAGGACAGCAAGAGAATATTCCTGACCTAGCTAAAGGTCAAAGGAAGAGGTGACTGTGGCCCCAGGAAGAAACTAAGACTCTCTACAATAAGTCTATAGAACCCTCTTTTCTGTTGTTGTTGTTAAAACAAAAACAAAAACAAACAAAAAGAACCCAGGTGGTGACACATTCCTTTAATCCCAGCACTTAGGAAGCAGAGGCAGGTGTATCTCTATGAGTTTGAGACCAACTTGATCTACAGAGTGAGTTCCAGGACAGCCAGGCTGACACAGAGAAACCCTATCTAGAAAAACCAAGAACAAATGAAGAAAAAAACAAACTTGATTCTTCTTTACAGAGTGTGTGCGGTGTGCGCTTTTTTTGTTTGTTTGTTTGTTTGAGACAGAGTCTCACTGTGTGTGTGTGTGTGTGTGTGTGTGTGTGTGTGTGTGTGTGTGTGTGGTATTGTATTTGTTTGAGACAGGGTCTCACTATGTAGCTTTGACTGTCATGGAATTCTCACTATGTAGACCAGGCTGGCCTCAAACTCATGGAGATCAGCCTCTCTCTGTCTCCCAAGTGCTGGGATTATAGGAGTTCACCACTGTGACTGCAAATTCAGCTTGTTTTCCACAAAATAACATGTGAATGTACAAAAACAAACCAAGTTTATCATGTTTGTGTTTGTTAGGATTCTCCCAAGAATGGCAGCCTGAGAAAAGAACGTGGCTGTAAAAAGTTTATTTGGGAAGTGATCCCAAGAAACAAAAGTGAGGGAATTGAGACACAGAGAAGGGAAAAAAATCCATTAGGAGGACGTCTGTGTTGTTTCCATAAGTAATGCTGGTTCTGTTCTGTTAAAACCAACAAAAAACAAGAGGCTTCTGTGAGCCGAGGGCTTGGGACAGGGTTTGCTGGGTGTGTTAGCTCAAAGTCTTTCAAAAGGTTTGGATCTGGACTGAGGCTGTAATCCTCTAGGTGGGGCTGTGACATTCTGCTGCCCATGGGCCATTAACACCCTAAAATAGCTTTGAATACGTCCACACAAAATTGTCACTTAGCGAACACTATGAAGTTTTTCGTGTACTTTTAAAAAAAAAAAAAGTGTAGAATTTTTTTTAATTATGTGTATGTGTAGATGAATTGCTAAATGGTCTTATTAAATAAACACAGAACCAGCTATAGGCGTGAAAACCTAAGAGATCAGGGAAATAGGAAAAGCCACAAGCTAACCTCACCTCAGGCTCCAAAGCGAGCTACTTCCTGTCTACCCACGCCTATATGTGTTTCTGTTCTGTTCTCTCATTTGCTCTCTCATCCCAGCTACATCACTTCTTCTTCCTGCATAGCTCTGTCCCTTCTTGTCTGTCTGTACAGACCTCCAGACCTCTATGGTTCTGGGATTAAAGGCACATGTCACCATGCCTGACTCTGTTTCCAATGTGGCCTTGAACTCACAGAGATCCAGATGGATCCCTGCCTGTTAAGTGATAGGATTAAAGGCATGTGCTACCATTGCCTGACCTCTATGTTTACTATAGTGGCTGGCTTTTTCCTCTGATCCTCAGACAAATTTTATTGGGGGACACAGTATATTGAGGGACACAATACATTACCACATGTATACATGTGCATATATGTTTGGGTTTGTGCGTGTGTGAGTGTAGTTGTCTATTAAGAAGGCATCAAATCCTCTGGAATTGGAATTACAGGTGGTTGTGGCTGCCAGGATTGGGTGCTGGGAACTGAACTTAGTTCCTCTACAGAGTGGTATGTACTCTTAACCATGGTATAACATGATTATACAGTTCTCAAACATGAACCTTGTAGGTGACAGCATCCTGTTCTAATATCAGAAGGTTGGATATACCAAGAGCATCCTTTCTGGACAAGAGCATCCTTTCTCAAGGTGACTCACTTACATAGCTGCAAGGCTAATGGTGGCCTTTGGTCCTCAGCAACCCTCCCTATGAGCTTCTCCCTGGGCTCCTTGAGTCTTCCTAGCGCAGTAGCTGGCTTGCTCCTGAGCTACGGAGTGCTGTATGCTGCTGAACCCTGAGCCAAAAATGTCTTCCCTCCCATTCAATTGTTTGCAGGTGTTTTGTCTCATTAGTGACAAAAGTAACTGACACATTTTCATTTCTCTGGCCTTTATTGGGCTCCTTTGGAGCCACATCAATATCTTGCTCATTTCCTCGATTTGATTCCTGTTCTTTAGGTTAACTGTATACATAGAGTCTTTTTACTTTATGTCCCCAGAACTGCTCAAATCCTCCTTTCATGGGTATTTTAATGTATGCAGTGGTATCTGAATAAGCCCAGCGTTGTTGGTAAAAGAAAAAGAGGCAGTAAGTTGGGATCAAGTACCTTTCTCAATTGCAGTCCACCTTATGTTTTGAGACAGAATATCTCCTTGAACCTCAAGGTCACTGATCGGGATGGACTGGCTGACCAGCAAGCCTCAGGGGTCCTCTTGTTTCTGCCTCCCCAGAGCTGGGATTACAAGCATTCAATTTTTTCTCATGGGTGCTAGGAATCAAATGAATGCCCTTATGCTTGTGAAGCAAGCATTTTATTAACTGAAATAACTCCTTGACCCCAAAGTATTAATTTTGTTGAAATACAATTTTTAAAATTATTTTATCATTTTCACTTTTGCTGTTATATTTAATAAGTTGTTTCTTACTTAATCCAAGTTTACTAATATTTACTTCTGTGTTTCTTTTTGGAGGAAGATTCATTCTTTTAGGACTTTCATTTTAGTGTACAATCCATTTTGAGTAAATCTTTGTATAGTGTATAAGGTAGAAGTTCAATTTCATTCTTCTGCACATGTGTCTGCTGTTTCTTAAGAGACTTTCCTTTATCTACTGAACTGTACAGCACCCCATTAAGAATCAATTGGCTTTAAATGTCAGAGTCCATTCAATTTCATTGATCTTTCTATCTGCCTCCGTGTGAGGACCACACAATCTTGATTTTTGAATTACAGTAAGTTTAGAAACCACGATGCCTGAGTTCTCTGAATTTATTCTTTTTCCAGATTGTTTTGTGTATTTTTGATGCCTTGAACTTCCATATAAATTTTAGTCTTTCCAAAAGTCATGTGGAAGTGTGATGGAGATTTCATGTAGTCCATAATCAACTAGAAATCACTGCCATTTTAACACTGTGTTTTTTGATGTATGAACATGGTATACACTTGCATTTATTCATCTCCTCTTTAACCTCTTTCAACAATTCCTGTGCTCCCTCTCCTGAATTTATTTCTGTGTATTTTATTCCACTTGGTGCTGTGATAAATAGAATAATTCTTTAAATTTCACTTTCATATTTTCCTTATTAATATATAAAATGCAACTGCCTTTTGCATGTTGATTTTGTATTCTGGAACATGCTGAACTTGTCGCTTAGTTTTTAGCAGTTTGTGATGTATCTGAAGTGAGCTGTTTGAAATGGTGTATTTCTTAGAAATTTTACGTATAAAATCATGTCATCTGTGAAGGAAATAATTTTACTTATACCTTTCCAATCTAGATGTTTCTTTGTTTCTAATTCTTGCACAACACCCTGACCAGAAAAATGTTAAAGTATGAAGTTAAATGTTAAGTGGTAAGTGTACTTATGATCTGAGGAGAAATCATCTAGTCTTTCACCACCTAAGGATGTGTGACTTGCAAGCTGTATCAAGGCCTTAAAAGGTCCCCTTTAGTTCTAGTTGGTTGAGTATTTTGTTTTGTTTTTCGAGACAGAGTTTCTCTGTGTAGCTTTGCGCCTTTTCCTGGAACTCACTTGGTAGCCCAGGCTGGCCTCGAACTCACAGAGATCCGCCTGGCTCTGCCTCCCGAGTGCTGGGATTAAAGGCGTGCGCCACCACCGCCCAGCGGTTGAGTATTTTTTTATCATGAAATGGTATTGAATTTTCTCGATGCTTTTTTCTTTTTCTTCTTCTTAAAACCTTTGTTGTTTTGTTTTTCTTGTTTATTTTGAGAGATGGTTTCATGTAACTAGACTGACCTCGAACTTACTCTGCCGTTGAGGCTACTCTTGGACCCTTGAGCCTCTTGCCTCCACCTCCCAAGGGTTGAGATTATAGGTGTGTGCCAACCCCCCACACCCCAGCTGTCTATCTGTATCTATTGAAATGATCATGTACTTTTTTCCCCCTGTTTTACCAACTTACTGTGTTCCACGTGATTGATTTTCAGATATTAAACCAACCAGCATATTCATGGGCAGAATCACACTTAGTCACAGTGTATAATCATTTTTATTTTTATTTTGTGTTGAAGATTTTACCTATATCATTGGTATGTATTTATTGAATAAATACATACACATATAAATGAGTGAGTTTTTAGAAGCAAAGGACTATGCTCTTATTTCTACCCTGTGAAAAGCTAAAGGTTAAACTGAATGGAAACACTGATTGGAACCAAAAGACAGGGCTGAGGTTCTTACTTTTCTCTTTCCTACATGAGGGAACTTACATAGTTGTAGCATGTGACAGGTTCTGCTTCTTCATCCATATAATGGAACCCAGCCCAGGGGCATGGCCAATGTTCTTGGAGTCACATTTCAGTCATGGTAAACTACAAGTCTCTAAAACATCACATGAAGTTCAGATTTTAAGAGAATATTTTACATGTTGTTTCACACCTCACTTAATGTCTCTGAGATTATTTGGGGGCAAAAGATAAGTAAATTAGTTCAACACAGCATGATCACACAAAGTTTACTTTGTGAAGCACAGAAAAGTGAGCAACCCTCTTTTAAGAGAGTATGCCTAAGCGCTTAAAGAGGGATTTGAGCTGAGTTCTGAGAGGTGAATAGGAGTTTCTCAGTTATTGATAGCAGGGTAGGGAGATAATTTGTGCATAATATATATAATGTAAATATATTATATATACATATATAACATATATTTTCTTTTTATAAGCTTTTATTTCAAAATTTTAAGAGGCAAACTTTTTACTTGCTTTTATAGTACCCTCACAAAATAATTTATGAGAGTAAGTATGTGATTGAGGTAACTTTAAATAGATATTAAGACCTGTAGTTCACAGAACTGAAAGTAATAAGGTCTTGCAAGTGGGTTTTCAATGATCCTTAATTAGAACCACACAGTCCTTTTGAATTTTTTTTACCACCGTTGTCATGACACCAGTATTCCAGCAGAGGACACAATTTTAAATTACTTTTCTTCATAAAATTTAACATCCTCTTTCATAGACTTGAATTTTTAGTGTATTTACCATAATATTCTTGGGGTACTTGAAATAGGAAAGGAAGAAAATAAAGTTTATCCATGAATCATAAATTATTCAAGGAACACTTCCCAACAGAGTGAGAATAGGCAGGCACAGGCAGTTAGCTGTCAACAGCCATTGTCAGGATTTTGTTCAACATGAACAATACTAGGGTGAGGATGAAGCAGTTACTCAGAAAACCTAAGCCAAAAACAATGCCCTTTTTAAGTA
This sequence comes from Peromyscus eremicus, assembly GCF_949786415.1. NCBI lineage: Eukaryota > Metazoa > Chordata > Mammalia > Rodentia > Cricetidae > Peromyscus > Peromyscus eremicus. The sequence goes on from NC_081416.1 coordinate 40,702,745, forward strand.
TTACACTCAACTAAAGTTTTCTTTGGTTTAATTAGAATCTTTAGGGTTTTGTTGTTTGTTCTAGGTTTTGTCTTTACATTTAAAGATTGTTCTGCAGATAAGTAACAAGTAGGCAAGGACTTGATTACAGCTACAGACATTCATCTTGGTGGAGTTCACAGATCAGATGGGACTCAGGAGACCCACCTTTGATTTTTATCCTTCCCCGATTACTGGTTTTAATCACTCTCTTTAGCCGGGTCTTAGTGTGTCAAGCACACAATAGAATCTCTTGCCTACTTCACAGGACCCATTGTCTACCCAAAGAAGGAAATTAGCTTTTCAAAAGAATTAAGTTGGGGTTGGAAAAGTGACTCTGTAACTGAGAGCACTTACTGTTCTTGCACAGGACCTGGGTTTGGTCCCCAATACCCACATGTGGCTAATAACTGTCTGTAACTCTGGTTACAGGGGATCTGATGCCCACTTCTGGCCTCCAAGGGCACCCATATACATTGTGCATAGGCATACATACAGGCAAAACACTCGTGCACACAAAATAAATATAAATAAATCTTTAAGTAATAATAAAGCTCGATACATGTAAGTTACTTTGAAAATAAGAAACAGTTGGCCTTGCAGCTGTCCTGTCTGTAGGTAGGGGACTATGATGGCTACTTTTGATTGTCAAGCTGATTGGATAAATAAATGTCTAGGGGATTAGTGAAGCACACATCTGGGAGAGTCTGGGATGTGTTTTCAGTGACAATTCTATCATGAGGACTCTGATCCTTGATGGAATCAGAACATGAGGTCATTATAGGCAATGATGAAAGCTAGGAGGTGAGGCCTACTTGAAGGATGGAGCTAATTGTGGGTATGCCCTTGGGGATGATATGTAGCCTGGACTTCTCGATTGTTCTTCCTCAGCTTCCCAGCCACCATGAGATGCAGTGCTCTGCTGTGTTATGTTTGTCCACCAGCTGGGATCGACACATGAACGTAGAAGCTAAAATAAGTCTTCTCTTCTTTGACTCAGATCTTGAGTCAAGAGGACACATCTTTAACGTGGGCCACGCCTTCTGCTGGACGCCTATATAAGGACATGGAAGAAAGAAGCTTTTGCTCTCTGCTTACTTGCCTTCTCCTTGATTGCAAGGCATTAGAGCCTACTTCTTTGGGAAATCCAGCATATACTGAATATCAGTTGAGACATCCAGCCTTGTGGGCTGACCAACTACTGATTCTCTCTCTCTTTTTTAATTAATTAATTTATTTAGTTTACATCCCGACCACAGTTTCCCCTCCCTCCTCTCCTTCCAGTCCCTCCCCCAACCTCTTCCCCTGCCCTGCCCCCCATCCACTCTTTCTCTGTTTCTGTTCAAGAAAGGGCAGGTCTCCCATGGATATCAATAAAACATGGCATAGCAAGTTGCAGTAAGACTAATCACCTCTCCATGTATCAAGGCTGGGCACGGCGACTCAGTACCAGCAGTAGGGTCCCAAAAGCCAGTAAAAGAGTCAGAGACAGCCTCTGCTTCTGCTATCAGGAGTCCCACAAGAGAACCAAGCTACACAACTGTAACATGTATGCGGAGTGCTAAAGGTGGACATTGGTGGGTCTTCCAGTGAAGGCAGGGAAGAAATGAAGTTGTCACAAAGAAGCTAAACCAAAGAAGAGAAAGAGCAGAAGCCATGCGCATGCGTACATAGAGCATAGAAAGTTCCACCCTGGGTTAAGAGAACGTAAACTGAGCGTTTCTGCTTCCCTATCCTTTTGCTTTCATTCAAATTCTATATCTAGATCTGCTACAAATACTGATAGTTCCCAGATAGAGAAGATAAAAGGAATCAACATACTTTATATCAAGTAGTTGTAATCCCGGAATACTTCTAAGTATTGTCTCAATATTTATAATTTGTACATAAAGCCATCTGATAAAAGCTGTACACTGACACTCATACTTTCTAGTCATCTAGCCTCATCTGCATGCTTGAGCTTGCCTCCCTGAACTCTGTCCACTTCACACAGCCAGACAATCTTTGGTTACCTGAAGCTAGAGATTTCACACCAGTGACGCCACCTCCAAAGGTCAGATACAGAGTCAAAGGCTGAAGAAACCCCCTAAATGACTTCAGAATATTTGAAGACGATATGAAGATTCCTGAATTCCAGATAGGGCAGTCAAAAGGAATGCCTGTGGATTCCCAGCTCTATAGAGAGGGATGTGACTTGGGACCGAAAGCAGGAGCTTTACTGTTATTAGTCCCAAGGCAGGGATCTTCCTTCCAGCTGTGCCCTGGTCTGAACTCAATGTTCTAATCATGCAGAATACAAGGAATGTTCGTCAACAGCCTTGGAGGTAGGAGCCGATGTGCTAGGATCCAACAAGAACTGCCACAGATGTGCTATCCCGTTGTTTAGGTAAACTGTTCTGAAAAAGCATTTGTTGAATGAAATCCAATTCCCAGCATGCTGTGCAGTCACCTAATAAAGCTGCTTTTTATTGTCTTAAAAAATTTGGTAGATTGTATAAGGTCAAGAACTGTTAGTTTTGCCTTATTTTCAGCCATGATGGCTGGCTTCCCTTCCCTTGGCTTGTTTTGAAACCTTTGGACTTGCTTAGTCATTGGGTTAATGTAAAATTAATTGCAACCACGCCTCTGGTTGTTTTAGTAATATGCAGCTTGTCATTTTTAGACACTTTCAGGTTATAATTATGCAAAACACATTGAGAAACAGTAGTGCATTTTTATTCTCCCCAGGGACTTATTCTTTAAGCTGTTTAGAACAGAATTTTGGCCTGTGTGTCAAGATTCCTGTTAGCCCTTGGGCAGCTTGATGTGGCCTGGCTGGGCCAGGGCTCCACACCATTAAAATCTTACTGTTTTCAAATGTGCCCTGAAGTTAAAGGCATTAGGGAGCTTTGCAAAAGCAGTTTTGCTCTAAAGGCAGCTGCCAATACGTATGTTTGGGGGTCATATTAAATTACTAATATGAACCATTTTGTTACTTCTTCCTATTTGGTAGTTTTCTTATTCATACTAAATTTCTGACATTCCTTCAATGTATGCCTAATATTTCAACCATGAAACATTTACAAATCTTCCATATTAGTTTCTTTTGTGTGGCTGTGACCAAATGCTTGAGAGAACACCTAAAGGGAAGAAATATTCATACTGACTCATGATTTCTAAATTTCCGTCCAAGGTCACTTGGTCTCATGTGCTCGAGTAACATCACACTGGAAAAAGAAAAGGATGAGGTAACTGCCAACTCATGATGGACAGTGGGAGAAGAGAGGGAAACAGGAAGCAGCCAAAGTCATCATCCCAGGGACCTTCCACCAGTGACCTACTTCCTTCAGCTAGACCCCACCCACAATAAAGTTTTATCTCCCCAAATGGCACCACCATCTGGGGTCATACGCTTTAAACACGCAAAGCTATGGGGACATGTTCTACTCAAACCTGAACAGCTCCGACGGCACAGGTATGCTGCCCACCTATATGAAGCCTTTCTTCATTGGCGGCTCTGCTCACTATGAGCTGTCCCTCTTGGTCTTTGGAATTGAAAATGCATTTCATTCCCACTGTTTATTTGCATTTGGCGATTTGTTATTTTACTTCCTTTTTCATATATGTACATCTGATTTTCCCAACGAAGTTACAAGATCTGGATGAGGCATCCTGGCTGTTCAGGAGGCTGATGTAGGACCACTTTAGTTCAAAAGTCTGAGGCTGGCCTGAGCAGTATACTGAGACCCTATCTCTAAAGTCTTGAAAAAAAAAAACATCACTTCTTATACATTTTTGTTCTCACTCCGCCTACTGAAATACATTTAACATCTATATAAAATCTGCTGACTAATTGGTCGTGACTAATAAATATCATTTTCTGAGTATGGTGGTTAGGAACACAGTGTGTGTGATCAGACTGGCCATAATCTCTCCAGGGAGGCCTGATAATCGGGAGATCCTGGGGTATAAACTTGACTGTTTCTCTACCCATTACATATAGACCAGAAAGTATGTCACTTGTGGAACTATTTGAGAATGGAGAAAATACTGAAGAAAAAAAAAAAACTGAAACAAGTTAGAATTCAGGAGAACGTTAGGCAAAATGATAGATAAATTCTTTTATGTGTGTTATTGATTTAACTCATTCACACCTATAAGGGGAAAACTATTATTTTTTATATATAATATAGGTAAACTGAGATTTAAGATATTTACTTAAAGGCCATAGAAAAGGGTTACCCTCAGGCGCTGACTGTAGAATCTGGCTGCTTAACTATACAGGACATTAAAGTGCTAAAGAAGGTAGTATCAGAAACTAATGACATTGTCTCCTCCAAGTTTCCCAATGAACATGTCAGGAAGTGTGAGGGTTTGTAAGGGAATGGATGCTCTGGGGGTGGAATTGGTATCCAGATTTGTTGGGACATGAGAATGGCCATGGAGGGAGCATTGTCAGAAGTCAATGACATTTTCAGCTGAATGGGGAGTGGGAAAGGACAGGGTATAAGAAACAAGGGTGGTGTGAGGGTTTTTATCTCCCTTGTCAGCCTGACTGGTTTGGAATTACCATGGAACCCTGCTTCTGAGTGTGTCTACAAGGGTGTTTGCAGAAAGGTTTAAAGTGGGGGAGGCCTGCCCTGAAGGTGGGAGGGTCCCGAACTGAAGACAGGGGAAGATAAGTCCTTCACTCCTCAAGTTGCCTTTGGCAGGGATTTCGTCACATCTACAATAACAAGTGGGGGATACAGCAGACAGCTGGGGATACAGCAGACAGCTGGGGATACACTGAATTCCGCACAAGAGGCTGCAGGCAGTTGACTAAGCAGCTGTGCTGAAGAAGGCCTCTGGGAAACAAGCCCATACAGCCTGACTGGAGGCGAGGAACCTGCCTGACACCATTTTGAAGGAGGGATCCATCATGCTGTATTGTTAAAAATAAGTTTCTATTTACTATAAGAGCTGAGTTGCTCCCTGTTTCATGGAACCTGACTTTCCCCAGTCTGTGACCTTGACTTGTTTTTGAGAATACCCTTACCCTCCTTGACCCTCCCTGACCTTTCCTGACCCTCCCTAATCATATGGTGACCGCATGATGTTTTTTGAGAAATTTTCCTACTACTAGTGATTCTACTTCTTAAAAGGGGCCCAAGACATGGATTCGGGCTGCTCTCTTGAACCCAACTTAAGAGGCAGAGGCCAGCCAGCTCTTGGGTACATTCCAATAAAAACATCAAGCTTGCTTTAAATTTGGCTCAAATTGTGGTAGTGGTCTTATTCTCACCATCGAGATTAACAGAGGCCTGGTGAGTAGATAGAATGAGCTTGACTGGGCTTCAGTCCAAGCTGCAAAGAGTGCCACCCCATCTAGGTGTCCCAGATAGTTCCCATGGCATCCTGGACGCCAACCTCTGTATATTTACTAGTGGCCCAGGTGTCTGTGATACTAAGGAAGAACCCCAAAATGGCTTCCTGGCAGGGCACGACAGAAGTGGGAAGATTGGAAGGCCCCGAGGACTTGGAAGGCGCCTTCACACTGAGATTCAGTTCTGCTTTCAGTCAATTCCATATGTATGGAAGTGGAGTCTGGTTTACTGTCTTGGATTCCTGCCTCTCTCCCCTCCCCCGGGTCATTTGTTCCTGTTCCAACTCTTCGGATCTCAGGTTTGGGAGATAGGGCCTTGGCAGACCTGATTAAGTTACCCTGAGGCTGTTAGGGTTGGGCCTGACCCAGTAGTGTTATTTACCTCCCAGTCTGGGTGCCTGCAGTGAGGCAATGTATGACGGCAGTGGGCTGTGGCAGAGGCTGTCATCTCACGGCAAGAGTTTGGACATGAGGTATATCCTTTAAGGTCTCTGCAGTGACCTGCTTCCCCCAACTAGGCTACACCTCTTAAAAGTTCCATACTCTCCTAAAAACAGCACAACCAGATGATTTCTTTAAAATGCTTTTAAATATTCCGAAATAACTGCTGGCCCATATCTTAAGATGATATGAAAGTGATGTTCAATGAGGCCTAAGGAAACAAATAATTCTGGGCTGCCCATCTCCTAGGTGTGTATACACGGGGTAAACAGCAAAGGCAAAGTTTTGAGACAGCAAGGGGGTTCTCCGCCCCTGTCAGCTCAAAAGACCTGCTCCTTACCATTGTGTCCCCCCCCCACCCCCCACCCCCCCGATCTTCTCAAGTTGGTAGAGATGTTCTTTCAAGGTATAGTTTTTGTATCCAGTGAACAAATGAACATACAAATGACTTCAATCCTGTAATGAAAATAAAAATACTCTTTGCCTTTCAAATACTAGACTCATCAAAGTATTTCAAAGATTTCTTTGTTTACTTCATATTTCAACTAACCAAGTGGGACAGAAATTCAGGGAAAGTAAAGACTAGATGTAAGAAGCTGTAGGCCCAAGCAGCATCAGAATAATGAAGTGACTGGTAAGGTTATAAACAATGTAAAACCGAGTGAGATGTCCTTAAACTTCTCAGGTATGCTTTTTTTTTTGATTTTTTGAGACAGGGTTTCTCTGTGTAGCTTTGCGCCTTTTCCTGGAACTCACTTGGTAGCCCAGGCTGGCCTCAAACTCACAGAGATCCGCCTGGCTCTGCCTCCTGAGTGCTGGGATTAAAGGCGTGCGCCGCCACCACGGCCCGGCTCAGGTATGCTTCTGAAAGCAAGACTTCACTACCCTTTACTATAACACATTAAAAAAAAAATTACTGAGTGATTTAGATTTTGGTAAGTATTGCAGGATAAAGGGATGCATTCTTCCATTCTTCTGTGGCTTAGCATAATTACAAATGTTATGTAATTTGGGGACAGGAGAGATGGCTCAGTGGTTAAGAGCACTGGCTGCTCTTCTAGAGGACCTGAGTTCTATTCCAGCACCCATATATTGGCTCACAGCCATCTGTAACTTCAGTTTCAAGGAATCTGACACCCTTTTTGGGCTTCCACAGACACTGCATGTAAGTGGTACACAGACATGCATGCAAGCAAATCACATAAAATAGCTTTTAAAAATTAGAACTTAAAATTATACGATTTTATAATGTAACATATAATTATGTTATTACATAATATACAATATTGTAATATAATTAATATGATAGCTAAAATCATTTTTATTAGATATGATTAATTAGTTTGAAGAATGTAAGTTGTTCAGAGTTACTTTGTGTTGATATCTCCCCTCATGGTTCTTTGGGGTCAGAAAGATTTCTAGTAACTGAATAATTTTCTTCTATTATTTTACAACTATATTATTTCATTTTTATTTATATATTTTTAAAATTTCTGAGATTATAATATAATTACATTATTTCCTCCTTCCTCCTACTCCTTCTAGCTGCCCCCACCCCCCAGGGAACACTGCTCCCCCATTGTCACTCAAATTCATGACCTCTTTTTCTTTAATATGTGTGTTATATGTATATATTCTTTAATATATATGTGTGTATAAATGTATATATATTCCTAAATATATAAATACAACCTGCTCAGTTGGCATAATGTTATTTGCATGTCTATGATTTCAGGGATGACTGTTTGGTATTGGATAACTAATTGGTCTTCCCTGGAGAAGACTGTTTCTCCCACTCTTAACATTTCTTAGTTGTCTGTATCTCTTTGTCTAGGCAACTCTAGACAAACCTAGTCCTCATGAGCTTTCCTTCTTCTTCACAGCATGTCTATTGGTGTTGTTCTTGTTCAGGTCATGTTTAGGCAGCCATTTTGGTGGGACTTCATGAGTATAGCTTCTCTGACATTTCTAGGAGAAGCTCCCTGATCCTCTGGTTCTCATAACCTTTCTGCACTCTTTTTTGCAACATTCCCAAGTCTTAGTTGCAGGAGTGTTGTGTTGTAAATGTATCAATTGGTCTCCACAACTCCACACTTGCGTTGGTTAATTTTCTGAAGGTCTCTGTTGCTAAGAGAAGTTTCCTTGACGAGAAGTGAGGACTACATTTGTCGGTGGGTACAAGGATAAATATTTAGAGTGTAGTTAGGGATTGTGCTGGCTTAGTAAAGCAGCAGTTGTCAGTTCTCCTCCACGATTCATCATTTCACTGGCCCTGTAGTCGGTTTCCAGTATCATGCACGGTTTCCCTTTTGTTGAGTGGGCCTTAAGTCAAGTCAGATCTGCTGGTTACCACCAATGAATATGTACTACTGTAGCAACCCTGACAGTTATTGTAACATGCTGGCCAATGTTGTGGTTCATAGGCACCCTTGCTGGGTGGAACTATTGGTTACTTCCCTCCTTTCAAAGATGGCATGGCACCTTCTGGTACCATGAAAGGTAGTCCTTTGGCAGGAGACTTTCAGGTCAGATCCTGGGTCCCATGTCTGAAGTACATGGTATCTTTAGCAACAGGGACTTACCTTCCAAGACAATCAAGAGCAATATCAATAACCTTTAATGGTTTTGGAGTCTCTTGGACAGCCCTGACCAACAACTCAGAAGAGGGCTTCTCATATCTGGTGTTGAAATGTTTGTAGATAGTCTGTGGCTCTTTTGTGGAGCATTGGTAGCCTATATGGAATTATTCATTTATATATTTTTTAAAGATTTGTCTTTGCTTTTAATGATATGTATATGCAGGGGTGGGGGTGGGGGCGAGGTGTGTGTATGTGTGCACATGAGTGCAGTGCTCACGGAGGCCAGAAGAGATCACTAGAGCTGGAGCTACAGGCAGTTGTGAGGCACTTGACATGGGTGCTGGGAACTGAACTCAGGTCCTCTGCAAGAACAGTATGTACTCTTCACCACTGACTCATCTCTCCAGACCCTATTTTTTTTATTATATTTCATTAATTTATTTAGCTGTGACAGAGATTGAATCCAGTGCTTTGTTCATGTTAAGCAAATGCTCTACTACTGAATTCTTTCCTCTGCCTGGTTGGTTTTCTTCAGTGCTGGGGCTGAGTTCATTTCAAAGACACCTTTTCATTTTCCTTGCAACAAACTCAAGTCCTTCATCTGACGACATCTAAAAGGGCTTTCAATTACAATGTGTGTTTCTACTCAATTTGCAGATAGAAGGTGCCTGTACCCTACTCTCTGCTATTATAAACACAGCTTTGAATATGAACAATCTCATGCTGATTAGAGTTTTCAGCATTAAGCATGAACCTCAGCTGTAAACTTTCGCAAATAACAGAATACATAATTCTCTGGCACGTCCAGGCCTTTCCTGTCACAAAGTTGAAGTTCCTTCTCCTCACGTGACAAACAAGCCACATGCATGCTATAATCAAAGGAGCAGGCTATGATTAAATTTGCATAGATCTGCCTTCAAACTCCCTACAAACTCCGTAGAGGTAATGAGACAGAAATATGGCAAGACAGCTTTTTCTAAAGAAGAGAAATTTTCTAATTGAGAGACTTTGATGTTCCTAATTTTTAGGTGATTAGGAGTCAGCTTGCCGGGTGTGCCCACACTGTCTTTCCTGAATCATTGTCACTTGCTTTTGCAACACAGATCACATTTCTGAGAATCTGGTCTTTATAATGTGATGGGGGGCCATTCTGTTCATTGGCCCATTCAGCCAGCAATAATGCACAGAGGCCCTTGCTGTCAATCTGACCAGCAACATGTTCCAGCCATGCTTGCAAAATCTGTAGATTCTACAGTCATTTCAGAGAGAAACTGAAAAAAATTCTACCAAACGAATGAAAGGAAGATCTTGTTTTTGTTTTTCTTTCCATAATAGGGAAGAAAAGAAAAAAAAATCAGCACAACTGAAATAAATCTACCTTTGGAATTCTGAGGTTCTTCACAGACCATGTTACTCTTTCCTTTGCATGACTCCACAAGCTTGATGACATTATTCTCTCCATTTAGAGGAGTTTCTAATGGCAAATGGCTGGGGTCAGCAGCCTTCACAAGCCATGGGATGCACCAGTATATCAGTGAGTTAGAAACACACAAAGAACTAGGGCCATTCTGGTGAAATTTGACTGTTCTGTGTGACTACAAATCCAAAGTACCATCATTAGTGTTTTCATTATTAGTCCTAGCAAGGTAATAGTAGTTACTGTCTGGCTGTAATGTTGCCCCCATTGTGGCAACTTTTACAGATGAATTAATAAGTGGACAGCATCCAGAGAGGACTCTTGCTCAAAGGAGACTCACTCCAATGTTGTTCTACCCGCCCCCACCAAAGAAAAATGGGAAACCAGCATAATTGGGTATCAGCAAATTAACTGATTCCAAAACCTGAAATAGTATTAGGTGCTGTGGGTTCACTGTACCACTCAGAGCCTGCCTTCAGAGTGAGGTTTATTACTCCATTTCTTTCTGAGAAGGGTGTTAACTGAGAGTCCTCGGAGCTGGACCCATCAAATTCACACCACTGGCAAGGCAGTCAGCATCCAGTGATTGGTCCACAAGCCCACGTCTCTTCCTTGCTTCCTGTGGAACCCTGCCATGCCTGGTTTTCACATGGCTGTTCTGGTCGGTTTACTTTCTTTCCTCTGCTCACACATGTTCTCCTGAGAACACTCTCCAATGCATGATTTGAATACTGATTTCCATCTCAGAGTCTGTTTCCCAGTAAACCCAAACTGAAGGCATAGACACTACCTATGTCATAGTCCATGTCTCACAGACAGACAAATGCAGAAGGACAAATAGTAACCGAATGTGGAATTGTCATGTTGGGGTGGAACAATTGTGTGTATAGAATGCACACATTTTTCACATTTGGTGGCCAGTGTCTTATTTGGTGGGGCTGATGGGCAATCTCGGATCACAGCTACTGATTTAGGGTGGCAGAGGCCTAGCATTACCACAGGCACTGCGGTCAACACTGTCAGGCGCGTGAGTCTGCCTTTCCCTCAGGTGAAGCTGGAAGCCAGCTTCACACATCAGCAAAGAGGAAGTTTTTGTTGATTTTGAAATTCTTTATTTCCAGACATTTTTGAAAACACTGCCTTATCATTATTTTTCTTTATTTTTCTTTATGTAGATACTTACGTATTTTGCTCTTTTAAGGAAGGGACTTACTAGGTCTGGATTTATGCAGCCTAGGCTGGCCTTGAAGACAGGATCCTTCTGTCTTAGCCTCCCTTTATATTGGGGTTACAGTATGCATATCCACCATGCACCATACTTTGCAGGATGATTTGGGGCTTTGGGTGTTACTATTTTTTGTTTGTTCTGAGAATTGAACACAGGGCCTTACACAAGCTAAACAAATGCTTTATGCTGTTAGGCTGCCCCTTTTAAATGTTTATATTTCAAAATACAATATCTTTTATCTATTCTTGGACAGTTTAATATATGTAAACAATATATCTTGATCACATGCACCCTTATCAACCCCCAAAATTTTGTCATCGGACAGAATCCCTTTACATTACCTAAGCTGGCTTTGAACTCACAATGTAGCCCAGGCAGACCACAAACTAGCCATTTTCCTGCCTCAGCTTCCTAAGTCACTCGGATTCCAGGCGTGTATCACTATGCCTGACCTCTTTTAGTTCTTGTTAGGATTGGCTGGGAAAGTCTGCACTAGAGAATACTGCTATTGTCAAAGAGGCTGAGGAATAGTGCAAGCCATGCTGCCCCCGTAGTCCTGAAGGAGATGCTCAAATCCTCACCTCACTGCTTGTAGAGTCGCTGGCATCGCTCAACAGTCTTTGTGTTCCCAGAAGCCTTGCATTGCCAAGGCCAACTCTGGGCCCAATCTCCTGAAACAATTAAGTCTTTAAATTTCCCCAGGCCTTCCAAGCCCATGTAATTGTGAATGCATATTTCACCGTTAATATGCATGTTTCTGGACTTCAGTTTCATCTTATCTATGAAACTGTAACAGTGAGACAGGAAAAAGGGAAACTGGGAGTTGGACCAAACCGTAAATAAATCGATTTTGCTCTGCCAATGTATTTCCTTACATCTTTATGGGGAAACTGAGGTGAGTTTGTGGAACTAAGTACCTGGTGGCACTCCTCTTGCTAAATGTGTTGAATCTGGGGATGGTCACGGTCACCTCCTGCTATTCTTTATTCTGTGTCTTGTCAGTGCTCTGTAGAACTTGGTACTCCTTCCTCCCTCCTCCCCCACCCTTCTCTCGTCCTCCACTCATACCCATAAATATGCTCTCTCTTCCTCCCTCCCCCTCAGTCTCTCTCTCAGTATTCTCACACACAGCTGAGTAGTTGACTACAGCGTTTTGTGGAGGTGAAAGATTTTTATATTCAAAGCAAAACACACGAATACAGTATTTTTCACTCTTGTCTTTGAAGAGCAAAACTTTCAAACCTTTTCTTCAACAATTCAATTTCAGCTCTTGCTGCTGCGCCATCCTCCTCCTCCCCCTCTTCTTCCCCTTTCTCCTCCTCTTCTTTCTGTTCTCCTCCTCCCCACCTCTCTCTTTTGAGACAGGATCTTACTATGCAGCCCCTGCTGGCCTGATGTGGGGGGCCACCCCTACCTTTTACAGGCTTCCTATGAGGAGGAGACAGGCATAAGGAATTAGTAGACAGAAAGATAGCGGAAATGAGACAGAAACACAGGATAGCTTCGGGAGGACCTGATCAAAATCCACTGACCCCTTCAAAGGGCTGTTTAAAGGAATGCCAAGGGGCAGGGCAAAAGATCTCCCCCTTTGCTGGATCAAAGCACACCGCACATCCAAGTGCAGACCCTTCCAAACACCTGGTAACCATGCATGTGGTCAATCCATCCCTTATGCAGCCCTGCTGGGTAAAGCAAGCTCAGATCTCACTAGGAAACCTCTGTGGGCTCCCACAGCCTGGAACTGACCAGCCTGGCCTAGAACTCACTGAGATCCACCTGCCTCTCCAGTGCTGGGATTAAAAGTGTCTGCCATCACACTCAACTTGCCTACTCTCTTTTAAGAGGAGAAAAGAAGCAGGAGGAGAAGAACAAGAAGAGGAAGAAGAGGAAGAAAAGAGAGGAGGAGGAGGAGGAGAAGGAGGAGGAGGAGGAGGAGGAGGAGGAGGAGGAGGAAGAAGAAGAAGAAGAAGAAGAAGAAGAAGAAGAAGAAGAAGAAGAAGAAGAAGAAGAAGAAGACACTTTACTTTCTCATAGGGAATGAGTTTGCTCCTTCAGTCGATCATCTGGACTGCTAGTGACAGAAACCCCATTCAAACCAGTTTGCTTAAGAGACTATTGAGCAGGGCAAAGTAAGCTCTGAGAGGAGGGATCCTGTTTCGGGTGTGGGTGGACATGGGAGCTTAGTGCCAGATCAGCTTTCCTCCTCCAGGTCTGCTGGCTCCCTTCTCCCTGATCCTGGCTCCCTCTCAGGTGACTGCTGCTCACTGTAGCAAGATGTTTTTTGCTAAGTCTCCTGTCTTCCAGCATTCAACACCCATCTCCAATCCAAAGGGTGGGCCTAGTTCTGTCTTGAGTTTCAGCCCAAGTCTGCTTAAGGCAACACATTGAAGCCTGTCTCTCAGCCCGTCATTGTGACAGGGGAGGGCAGTCCTGAAGTTGGAGAGGTGGGGACAGTCTGACTCAAAACACTGGGACCAGAGCAGCTCCTTGGAGAGACAGCAGCTACAAGGGCCTCAGAAAAGAGCTGTGGTGGAACAGTGGGAAAAGTGACATTCAGTGTGTGTTTGACCTGCCCCTCAGATGTCTCCCCTTCTGGACCCCCTGAAATTGAAAAAGCATTGCACACAGTAATTGCCCAAGTAAGTCCCCAGACAAAAGCCATCCTCTTACTAGTTTAGAATGGAAAAATTCCCTGCACTTGCCAGAAATGTTCTGGATCTTGATGGTAATTACACTTGGGTACATGTAAAAAACACATTAAGCTTACTGAAAACTTGTGTAGTTCACCATGTAAATAGTTTTGTGTGTATAGACTTGTTAATTTTTTTACTTCCTGCAAGATTATTAAATGTTTGTGTGATTTTTGAACATAGTAATCAAACCTATTATCTTTTGTTTGCTTTGTACTAAACCTTATTTAGTCAGAAGTGAAAAAGTGGCGGTCGCTTCACCAAGGAAGAAAACCCAATAGGGTTTGGGGCTCGAGTCCTACTTGGTCTTTCTCTGGATGTACTTGCCTAAGGCCTCTTCTGAATCTATGCAGTCATGTACTATATAACAATATTTCTGCCGAGGATGGACCACACATAATGAGGGGCCAATAAGACTATGTCACCTAGCGATATCATAGTCATCTTTGTATAAAAAGTAACTGAATGACGACATGTGTCTTAGACTGTACTGCTGTGGGATGGTCTGTATGTCAAGTGTGTTGCTGATTGGTCAATAAATAAATCACTGATTGGACAGTGGCCAGGCAGGAAGTATAGGAGGGACAAGGAGGAGACTAAAGCTGGGAAGTGGAAGGCTGAGTCAGAGAGACACTGCCAGCTGCCATGATGAGAAACAGCATGTTGAAGATGCCGGTAAGCCACGAGCCACGTGGCAAGGTATAGATTTATAGAAATGGATTAATTTAAGCTGTAAGAACAGTTAGCAAGAAGCCTGCCGTGGCCATACAGTTTGTAAGCAATATAAGTCTCTGTGTTTACTTGGTCGGGTCTGAGCGGCTGTGGGACTGGCAGGTGAGAGAGATTTGTCCTGACTGTGGGCCAGGCAGGAAAACTCTAGCTACACTGTACTCCCATGGTTAATCCATTTCTATGGCTATATTTTGCTCAGAAACCAAATCTGTTGATATAGGACACATTTAGAGAATGGAAGAACCTGAAAGATCATGTCTGGTGTGAAAGCTTCTAAGCATTTCCCTAAATTAAGTAGGTGAGACTACTTAGACATAAATAAATAAACAAACAATAAAACTGTCTTCTATTATTTATAAAATGGCATAATCTGATGCATTTATCTAATTATTCTTTATTAATAAAAATCAAGAGTCAGATATGGGGTAAGAACCTGAACGATCAGAGAAGTGGTGGAGAAGTCACCAGTGATCTCCTATCTCTTCCATTCCACTATGCAGAAGGGCCGAGATCCTCTCTCAGCCTTGCCTTGCTACTTCCTGTCTCCTATCTGTCTTCAGTCCTCCAAAACCTCTATGGTTAATTTTGGTCAACTAGTGGCTAGCTCCACCCTCTGACTCAAAACAAGCCTCATTGTCAGAATGTGATCAAAACATCCCACAACAATAATCAAAGCTGTTTTCAACAAAGCAACCACAATGGACACCCCTTAACAGCTTATTGGGGTGGACTTAGAACTGAAAGGTCTACATTTACATCCTGGCCACTGTCCTCACAAGCTGTGTGACTTGAGTAAGTCATCTGACTGTGCCTGAGCCTCAGTTCCACAAAGGTAAATAAGGACGGTGTGCCTGACTTTCAGGGCACCCCTGAGAAACCTGAACCACCACCCAGGAAAGGTGTTTGTGCAATCAGCGTTACTCCTGCTCTGGTCTCCCACCCATGCCTTTGACCACATTAATCGCATCTTTTGAACATTCTTAAGCAGTGTCCCGAATGGGGCTTTTGTGCTGTCATTTCGTCTCAGTTAAGCTATTGCTGAGAATTAGTCCTGTAACACCTTCCAGTCGGCTAGTGCATCAGAACCCCTTGCCTGGGCCACGTGTTCCGTCTTTAAGCTGCTGCCTTCACGCATTTCACTCAACTTCTTGTTTTTCTGGATCGTTTGTTAGTTTGATCTTCTAATTTACTCTACTCAACAACATTATTCATATTTGAAATCTCATTATCAGCTGTTGCCAAGTAAAGGCAACATCCTGATTTCTCTTCGTTGGTTTTCATTACCACGTCCTTCTTTGGCTACACAAAGAGAGATGAATAGGGAATAATTGTAATGGTACAGAGAAGGAGGCAATTTTCTCTTTGTAAGTGAGATTGTTGTTAAGTAAAGAAAAGCCTGTTGTTTTTTGTTAGTTACTAGAGGAGGATGGGAGGTGATTTAATAAGAACTGTTGAAGCATTTGAGAGGTTAGCTAATAACTTTCTGTCCACACACTGAGCGTCTTCCAGATGAAAGGCGCATTACTCAAACTCCTTATCTGATTTAATCTCACTGCAATTCCATTAATTAACATCAGATAACTATTGTTTTCTCCCTTTTATGCATGTTGAAATGCAGGTGAGTGTGTACAAATACCATGAATAAAGATAAAGGCATCTACATCTAACGCCTTTCCCCTCATCTTGTAAAGGCTGGATGGGTCTCTAAACAGATAAAGATAAAAGCCATAAAGATGCTAATAAAAAAAAACTGACTTGCCAGCCCCAGAGCTTGTGGTCATGATTCCTGTGTGCTCCTTAGCTAGCGTGGACTAGGAAGAAAGAAACAAAGAAACTGCAGAAGGAAAATGGCCACATTCCTGTTTCCACTGAGGGCTCCTCGAGATTAATATGGGATTTTAAAATACCAGTCTAACGCTGCTTCCGGAGGAAGTTCCATTAGTTTCTAAGAAGATATGCCAGAAAAATGGGATGAGCCAACAAACAATTAATATAATTAATCCTAGTGAAAATTGCAGAGCCTAAGGTCTACCTAAAATGAATAATTGCCACCTGGACTCAAAGGCCTTTGGGGAATTGCAATTTTGTAATGTAATTACTTCTTATAATAGTATGGTAAATTAGAAGCATTCAGAAAACCATCAAAGTGTGTCCTTTTGGGAATGCATCTGTTGTATAGTGATAACTGGAATAACATAGTTATCAACTGGCATCTGTTGTATAGTGATAACTGGAATAACGTAGTTATCAACTTTTGAATGGTAAGTGACTAATGATTGGCGTGTGATATGTACAGGTACTGATTTATTAAAATGACACACTACTAGGAAAAAAAGCAAAGCTCAGAGGAGCAAGGGAAGACCTTTTGCTTCTCTTTATTCTTTTGGAAAGGTGGACCGTCTTCTTCACTGCAGAGTGCTGGGGACCCTTTTGCGGTTTTAGAGACACAAGAGTATTAATGGACCTGGCAGGGAGTCAGACTGACAGTCCAATCCAGTTCCCATTCTGAGGGTTGTTCTGCAGCGGCATTTACACCCTGGCTGCTGCATGTAGCAGCCACCGCTGCATTTCTGGACCCCTTTTCAGATCCCTGTGGCCCTGCAGATCTGTCTCTCAAGACTAACAAAATATGATACACACAACATCAAAAGGGAGCTTTGTGACTTAAAAGCCTTGCATTCAAATGTTAAAAATAACATTCACCATAAACCATGTAGAAAAAAAAAGTAGAATGTCATAAACGCATGACCAGAGATTATAATCACAATCCACAATATGGTATTGTCCCATTCTGTGAAAACGTTGGTCAAGATGTGACATGGAATAACACAGGCAAGAGATATGAAGGTTAGAAGGAAAAATTCTGCAGTATACAGAGGGCTCGGTGGAAAGGCCAATGGGCAGTGCCTAAACATGCTAACCAGACAGAAAAATGTTTATCTATTTTATTAAATCGCTATATTTATAATTAATGGACATTAGCTCGTTTGTTGGCCTGGTAAATTGGTTCCTGAAGGTCACTCTAGGAGGTGAGACACAGGTTATTTAGAGACAAGTCTCTCAAAGGATGTGTTACGACCCGACATAGGGTCACATCACTGAATGTGGAGGTCATGAGAAGGTTTGGCAACAGTAAAAGGTTGCTGAATATCAAACCAAAAATTGATTCAAAAGCCATGAGGCGGAGGCAGTGCTTGCCCACACTGGACTGTGTGGCTTTACCTCAGCCATGAGTCTAAACACACAGCTCGTGCATTTTGCACCGTGCGTCCATCACCCGGAGCATGCCTACGATGCTGCTAGAAACAGCGGCTTACATTGGTGACTGTTGTAGACTATGAATTGCAGAGCCTTTCCCACACACCCACACAGTTCTGTCCCACGGAAGCACGGTGGCTCAGTTACAGAAAATACAACTTCTCGTAGTTTCCTGTCATCATTCCTCAACAGGTAAGCATCGAATGCCTATAACTTTGGGTTGTATTGTGTTAGAATGTCTGGTTTTAATTTTTTTTTTGAGTAGCTTACTTGAGTTTCATACACATAAAAATATATTAAATAAATTTAGATGGGTGTAGCACAGAATTTCCAACAATTTCTGAATTGGTCCTAAACATACTTCTGCCATTTCCCCTCAGATGTAAAGTGGAGTTCTCAGCATTCACGATTATAAAATCAAAATGACCATCACTCTTTAAAAAAAAGTGAAAATGCTCTACATCCTGCAGAATCAAATATTCAGTTGGGATTTAATTCTCTGTGTAAAAATAAATAAGTACAACCATCTTGTCAGTGTAAAATTTTGATTTTTATCTTTAATAAGTACTGAAGATACATGTATACCAAAGAACTGTTTTAAAATAAAAGTCTTTATGATTTATTGTCAGTAAATCTTTGATTTGTATTCCTATCACAGAACACTATGTATCAGGGTAGCATAAAAATTTCTTAGTTAAAAATAGTCTCAAATGGAAGAAGTTCAAGGATCCATGACCTAGAGGACCTCAAGAACGTGTGTTTTATTCAAGATGTCTCTGATATCTACTATGGCGACACACACCTGTAATTCCAGCACGAGGGAAACTGAGACAGAAGATCACAAGCCCCAGTCCAGCCTAGCTATCCACTCCCCAAGACCCTGTGTCAAAACAAAAACAAAGAGAAAAACTATTTCTAGTATCTTCAAGAAAAAATACTGGAAGTGTTTAAGAAGACGAGAATGAACTTGTATTGGGTCTTGTGTGTATCATCTGGCAATGCTGAAACATCATGCAGAATTCTCTCAATCTATAAGGGTATATCAACAGCACCAAACAACTATGGCTTCACTACAGAACCTAGATAAGCCACTGCCTCGAATCAATTACCGAGACAATAGTGATTTGAAATGACTGATAACTGTATCATATGCTTTTCTTGCAATGAAACATAATTACAATAAGTTAATATTTATGAATCTCATTGAGGCTCTCAGATGAAGTGGAGTGATAATCAACTAAATAAATATTGCATAAATAAGTAATTACCCAAGCAATTAAGACCTCTCAGATTGTGGATTGTAAATTTGAAATCACTAATTGCTTCATAGGACTTAGGGCCCCAGATGACATAGGATAGGATGGTGTTTAAAATGAAATCTATTCCCCTCTGATCTGACTTTGAAAACAAATAGAGAGTGAGGAGTAGGTGGAAATATGATGAAAATACATTTTATGTATGTATGAAATTTTCGAAGAATTTAAATATTTATATATATATTACAAAAAATAGAATAGAAAGAAGAAAATAAAGCCTCAATTTACCCAATTATTTCTTTTTATTTTTTTACATACCACTGGACATATTTTCAAATGGTATCAATTCAATGTAGTTGATATAAGAACGTGGGGAATTAAATACAATTCTTCTATTATGTATTCATAGGCAGCAAGTATAATAAAAAGGCTCTAAAACAGGTTTAAAATACTTGGTGGTCACTTTAGGTAGAAAAAAACCCACACTGGATTCCTTGAATCACAATTGCCAAGGATACAAGTGTTCTATACTGCAAATACACAAATGTAGTCATAAAATTTTGATTTTTAAAATAATTTTCTTAGTTATAGTATCTTAATTTTATATAAATAGAGGGAAAACAGAGAGAAATGGTGAATGAGCAATATCATTGCCAGTGAAGTCTTTTTTTTTCATAATTATAAAAGTTCCCAATTCCAGATCCACTGGGTACAGTGGCACACATCTATAATCTCAGCACTTGGAAAGCAGAGGCAGGGAGATTGTCATATGTTTGAGGACACCTGGTCCATGTAGTGAGATCCCATTTTAACACACACATGCACACACACACACACACACACACACACACACACACACACACACACACCTTTTCTGTTGCTATGATAAAACACTCTGACCAAGAGTAACTTAAAAAAAAAAAAAAGTTGACTTTGGTTTATGGTTCTGGAAGGATAAAGTCTGTCATGCCAAGGAGAGGATGGCACAGTGGCAGGAGCAGGAAGACAGCTGGTCGCTTTTTATCATACATAGAAGGAGGAGAGCAAACCAGAAGTGAGGCAAGGATATGAACCTTCAAAGCTACCCCAGTAATATACTTCCTTCAGCAAGGTTGTACCCGCTAAAGTCTCCATAACCTCTCCCGGCAGCCCCACCAACTGGGACCAAGTGTTCAAATATGTGAGACTACAGGGGACATTTTTCACTGAAACCACCCCAGCAGGAGTCCTGCTAACCATACAACATAGAGTATTTATGAACGCCACAGGCTTAGCCGTTCATTGAGTTCCCTGGAGACTCTCCCATAATAATAACACATAGAAAACATTTTATGTTTCCCTATCTCTACTTCATTAGAATGACTTATGGTAAAATGTCTTTAAACTGTTCCAGAATCAGAAGGTTTTTCTTTCTAATTCTTCACAAAGTAACTGTACCAGAGTTACTCCAACCCAAGTGAGTTTTGAATCTGAGCTCAGGTCAATCACTAAGAAATGCGGCTCTATCATCTCTATTGACTTCTTAAACTCTTTTACATTTTCTAAACTACCACTTTCAGAAGCAGAGAACAATATAAACACTAGACAAGGAAATTTAGTTCAGATCCCAAGCTGCCCAGGGCCAATAGAGATGAAGTATTTACTAGAGACCACCACCTACGTGCTTATAAAAAGCCCTACTCTGAGTCTTTACGTGGTTTGAAGGACTCCTTCACGTGTGGTGACAATTGTTGTTACCTCTCCGTCTTCACTGAGGAGCACTGAAGGATGGGTGCACCTGCATGGTTGTCTTCTGCATGGGTGTTTAAAGTATAAATTATCCAACAGTTTAAGAAACAACGTGAAGCCAGCTTTCAATAAATCCAAGTCGGCTCTGGACAGTGTTAAGCCATCTGAGACTTGTGCTCGGGTGGGATGGCAGTCGGGCCTGTCAAAGCAAGCAAAGATGGACTCTCTACTGAAACGCATCATTTTAGGGAGTGGAAAAAGGAACAGCACTCCCATAAGAACTTGAAGAGATGACAGCAGCATAAAGCAAGAGGCTCTAGATTTATGATTCACTTTTATACTTAGGAGTCCTCTGGACCTGGGCCATTTACTTAACGACTCTGAGCCCATGTTAACATTTGAAGTGTAGTAATGACAGTCATGGTACCCATTGGGAAGGTTGTTGAAAAGATGGAAAAATGGCATAGGACTTCTTGTACCTGTAATAAATCTTTACAGAAACCCTTATTATCTTTTCCATGGGTATGGCAGTGATATTAAAAGGAAGGAAGAGAGGAGATTAAATATTTGTAAATATGTTTTTGCTCTGTAGTAGACTATGCAGTACATCCCATGTTCCCCGACCTCCCTGCTAAGAATAATACTAAGAATTAGAACTTTCCAGATGCTTACTTGATGCTGAATATTTATATATTTACATATTGTTCATCCTCTGTGCAACAAGTGAAATGTCCTTGTGCAAATGGCAGCGAGCCTGTATTTGTGTTTCAGGCACTTGTCTTAGGTCATTTGGGCTGCTCGAACAACAGTCTTATAAAACAGGTGTTTATTTCAAAAGACTCTGGAAGCTGGAAAGTCCAGGATCAAGTGGCCAGCCGATTCTGTGTTTGGTGAGGACTTGTGTTTGGATTCACAGAGGAAGCCTCTTGCTATGATGCAACATGGTGGATATGGACAAGACAACTCTTTGAGGATTTCTGAGGGCTTTTCTTAAAAATTCATTTATTTTAAAGATTATTTATCTATTGCACACACTCACACAACACACACACACACACACACACACACACACACACACACACATCATGGGTGCGTGGGTGGGTGGGTGGTGGCCAAAGACACCAGGGAAAAATGTTAGATCTCCTGCAACTGGAGTTACAGGTGGCTGTGAGGGGCTTGACATGGGTGCTGTGAACTGAGTCCGGGTCCTTTGAAAGAGGGGCGATCCCTCTTAACTGCTGAGCCATCTCTCCAGCCCCTCCCCATAGGACTCTTCTGTAAGGGCCCTGGTCCCGTCATGAGGGCTCCGCTATCATGTCTCCGTCACCTCCCCAAGGCCCAGCTCTAACAGAGTAACACGGGTGAGTGAGTTTCAATATGTGCGTTCTGGGGGGACACTGATGTTCAGACTGTAACAGCACAGGGTGGTGTCCAGGGGGACAAGGAATTGCTTATAATATTGCAATCAACAGTTACTGAAAGTTCACTTGGAGTTAGAAATCTGATACAACTTCATCCATATTCTCAGTACTGGTACCATTTTTAACACAA
Source organism: Peromyscus eremicus (assembly GCF_949786415.1). Taxonomy (NCBI): domain Eukaryota; kingdom Metazoa; phylum Chordata; class Mammalia; order Rodentia; family Cricetidae; genus Peromyscus; species Peromyscus eremicus. Next base: position 40,724,987 of record NC_081416.1, read on the forward strand.
GGGAAAACTAGAATTCAGTGGGGTCACAAAGAATGAATGGCAGACGGCTCATCAGGGCCCAACAGTCTACTTGCAAGGGTTCTCACTCAGGCAGGATTTGGTGTGGTAAAGAGAAGAGGCAGACGGGTGCTATAAAGGTGGAAATATTTCTCCCAGCCTTCCCTATACCACCACCTCCCCCACGCTGTTTATATAGACACTGTGGGTTTATCCCCCCTCTCCAATAAGACCCTCAGGATGAGACTAATTGCTTGAGTGTGAAAAATGTGAGCCCCTCCCAAGTTTTAAAATAGCAAGGGAAAGCCCCACTGAGAGAGAGAGAACTGGGCTGGGGGTGGGGAGAGCATCTCATACAACTTTCACTGGGCAAACAAGCAGTTACTCCAGAAGCAGTCTGAGCAGGGCACTCTGGGATAAAAGGACAGTTTTCCAGGGAACCTAGAAAGTGGTGATTTTTCAAAGCTGTCTGTCTTGTTTTGTTTTGTTCTCTGTCTCTGTCTGTCTCTGTCTCTCTGTCTCTGTCTGTCTCTGTCTCTCTGTCTCTGTCTCTGTCTCTCTCTCTCTCTCTCTCTCACCTGTTTGTCCTGGGAGATGAAATAGTTTTGGTTTTGCAAGCTGTCACCAGGGAATGGAGCAAGACTTTGTATAATAAACAAGAACACCTGCCAGAGCCCAGTGAGTAGCCAGACTGCCAAGGAAACCTGGCCCAGTGACAAGGTCCATTCAGCATGACAGGGGTCACTGAAGAGTCTGGCTACTTGCTGGGGCCTCTGGCAGGGCACCATCCTGCCTCCATGAGGGACAAATGTGGCCTCCCTGTCCTGAGCCCTGCAGATCCTCTGAAGAGCTTCGGCCAGAGTGGTTCAAAACCTACAAGTGTAAGAAAAATGTGTGTGTGTGTGTGTGTGTGTGTGTGTGTGTGTGCATATGCATGCATGCGTGCCCGAGCGTGTATGCATGTATGCACATGTTTTCATGTGTGCCAAGCACTTGTGGCAACTCTCTAGAAAAAAAGATCTAGAGCCTTCCTCAAATTGCCGAGGACTCAGAGCCCTCACAGGAGGACCGTATGCAGAAGCAGCATGTCCCGGGCCTTCTAGAAAAGAACAGCTGACTCCTGGCCTCTACTTCTGGAATAGCAAGACTGAGGCTGTTAACCCACAGTCCTCTTATGAAACAAGAGGCCCTTATGAGACCACAATATGGGCTTGTGGGGGTTAGTACTATCTCCTCCCCTTTTCTAATCTAAGCCTAATCCTTTTTAAACCTCGCCTGGCCCTGGCTACCAGGAACCATGCCAATGCCAAATGATACGCTGTTTATTCATCTCAGGTCTAAACTCACTGCTCCCGAGCCACAGAAATCAAAGGGAGCTGGAACTGCCCCCTACTGATGGATGGTAAACAGAAGGGTAGTCAGCACCCACTGGGCCGGGCTTGGACCACAATCCCTTTGTGCAATTCCAGCTCAAATAAGGTCAGGGCTCCTTGGGAGATGGGGCTGGAGACAGGCGCAGATGCTCTCCTCAAGTAGCTGGGAATGTAGACACAGCTGCTCTTAATGGGCCCTTTTCCCTGGCTGTCCTTTCAAACCACAATAGGGCCCTAGTGACAGTGCTCCATTCCAGACAGCTCCTCAGCCAGTTACATTTGTTTGAACAGCACTTTCCAGATGATTCTGTGAGAAGCCTCAGATCTACACGGATCAGGCGGAGCAGAACACATGGTCTGACCCCTATTTTTACCAGAGCAGTTGTTTTGATCTGTTTTGTATCTGAGGGATTTACAAGAGATGTTGTTTAGGGAAGAAGAGGGAGGAGGGGGCAGAATACCGTTCTGAAAACTGCCTTGTATTTGGTGTATTTTTACCTGAAAGGGTTAAAATGGGAGAACTCTTTTAGATTTTGAGACCTAGTGAGATTTTTCTGCCTAGTTTTCTCTGCTGCCCTTTTTGAACTAATGTTCCTTGTAACTCTTCATACGAGTATTTGACAGCCCTGTCCTCCCAGAGATCACAATCATGAGAATAGCTGGGTGCAGCCAGTGCCCCCTGAGTGGCAGCTCACCTTCACTGACCTCCTGGAGCTCACGGACACCGTGTGGGTAGAAGATCCCTCCTCGGCTCTCCACTGCAGCAGCTGCCTCCGTTCACCCAGTCCAAGCTGGACTTTTAGAATCCAGTCATTGTCTCAGTGCGTAATGTGGCCATTCATGTTCAGCGATGAAGAAAGGCATATGCATAAAGAAGATATAAATAATTAATGATTAATAAAAGAGTATATCCTGAATCTGAGAGTAGAACAATCACAATTTAAAGAGAGCTTTTTATCATTCTGCAACCATTAAATTTCCCTCAGTCTATTTTTATGCATTGTTTTTTAGTTCTTTGTATTTAAAAATAGCTATGCTTATCTGGGCATATTTTATTTTCATTCTGTAGCTTCACTTGACAATGTGATATGATGATAGCTTTCATATTATTCCATATTCTTTTTCTTTTCTTTTAAATTTATTTATGTCGTGTGTGTGTGTGTGTGTGTGTGTGTGTGTGTGTGTCTGTGCGCGCGTGCATGCGCATATGCATGGAAAAAAACCTGACATAAAGGACCTTAAAGAAGGAAAGGTTTATTTTGGCTCCCAGTTTGAGAATTTGGTTCATCATGGGGGGGAAGGTCAAGTCAACAGGAGCTGAAAGTCGCTGATCACATTGCATCTTCAGTCAGGAAGCAGAGAGAGATGCATTGCTGTGCTCTGATAGTCTTTTTCTTTTTATGTAGTCCAGAATCCAAGAACTTTTAGGTACATATTCCTACTGCAATTTACTGAATCCAAATAATCACTCACAGGCATGACCAGAGGATAACCCCATCTAGATAATCTGTCGCAGGCATGCCCAGAAGCCTATCTCCTAGGTGACTCTAGAGCCTTGTCAAGTTGACAATCAGCACTGACCATAACAGTATGTAATTTCACATCTGGCTGTTTCTCTTCCAAGCAAAATGCAATCATGTGTACTGTCAGACATTCTGCCCATGGTGAATATTTTCCTCACCACTGTCCTTCAAGGTTGTCCCCAAAGGTGATGTACGGCTGCAGTTGCCTACTTCTGGGCAGTGCCTGCCTAGTGTGCAGAACCATTTGTAAACTGGGCCCCACTCTTTTTTTCCTGGATCAATCAATCATAGGACATACCCCATGAGAACAGAAGTATATTCTTAGGGACAGAAAGCATTGTAGCTAGAGCAGGAATCATAGGTGTGATGGTTTGACTAGGAATGGCCCCAAGAGGCTTGTATATTTGAATACTTGGTCATTAGGAAGTGATAGTGATAGTTGACTAGGATTAGGAGGTGTGACCTTTTTGGAGTAGGTGTGGCCTTTTGGAGGAAGTGTGTCATTGGGGGTGGGCTTTGGTTTCAAATGCTCAAGCCGTGCTTAGTGTCTCTGCTCTGCCTGCTGTCTGTAGATCCAGATGTAGAACTCTCAGCTACTCTCCAGCACCATGTCTGCCTGTGTGCTGCCATGCTTCCCACCATGATGACAATGGACTAAACCTCTGAACTATAAACAAGCCTCAATTAAATGTTTTCCTTTGTAAGAGTTGTTGTGGTCATGGTGTCTCTTGACAGCAGTAGAAACTCTAAGACACTTATTGAACAGCACAGAAAACATGCTATGGGAAAGGAATGAGGAATCTCTTGTCTTAATCAAATGTTTTACCACAATTAACAAAGAAAGGCTTTACTTTACTGAATTCTATTGTCCTGGAAGGGTTTCTGTTGCTGTGATAAAACACCATGACCAGAAGCAACTTGGAGAGGAAAGTGTTTATTTAATTTTATATCTTGTAGTCTATCACCAAGAGAAGTCAGGACAGGAACTCCAGGTAGGAACCTGGAGGCAGGAACTGATGTAGAATCGATGGATGAGTGATGCTTACTGGCTTGCTCCCCATGGATTGCTCAGCTTGGTTTTTCACAGTACCTAGGACCACCAGCCCAGGGGTGACACTACTCACATTGGTTTGGGTCCACAACAACAACCACTAATTAACAAAATGCACTACAAACTACCCCACAGGACAACCTATGGTGGCATTTTCTTAATTGAGATTCTTTCTTTCAAAATGACTCAAACTTGAGTCAAGATGACATAAAACTAGCCATCATACCTATTCACCCACAATAGCACTCAAAACCATAAACAGATGTTATTAAACTATATCTACATGTTGCTTTCAACATTAACGATGTATATTTGTTTTCTTTAAGGTTGTTTTCAACCTATTGGCTTCTTTGAGCAAATGATTAGTGTGTGGGTACACACATGCATGTGTGTATAGATTTGCATGCACACATACATTCACATATTATTCTGAGGCAGGGATATGGAAGAATACATGATTTAAGATTAAGACTATGCATTTAGCTTATTTTGTAAAAATTGATTACATGAGAAGTCTAAAGCATAGTAAGGTTGGTTACATTGCTCTCTTAAAAGCAGTTAAGCTTGAACAGGCTGAATACACAGTAGGGAAACTGATTGAGTCTATAGTTTGAAATAGTTTCTAAGCATATTATTAACTTAGTTACAAAGTCAGGCAAAAATTTAGTTTCTGAAGGCAAGAGGTATTTTCAAAGAAAGCTATTCCCATAGTTGGGTTTGTTTCCTACTCTATAATGTATGTGTGTTCTACCAAGGAGTCCAGAGTGGTTGCTATCTCCAACTCACTCTGTCCAAACAGCAAAATATAATCAATATAATGGACTGGTGTGATACCTTGTGTAGGAGACAAATGATCAAAATCCTTAAGAACTAAGTTATGGTACAGGATTGTTGAAGTGATATACCCTGGGCACAAAATCGTAAAGGTGTACTTTCGGCTTCACCAGCTGAAAGTAAATCACTCTAGTGGTCCTTTGGATAAGTATGGGAAAGATGTCTGCAGAGGTAATAGCTGCATACCAGCTATTAGGAAATGTGTTAAATTGCCCAAACAGGAAAAGCACATTTCATACAGCAATTGGAGTCACCACTTGATTAAGTTTATGATAATCAACTTTTATTATACATGATCTGTCCAACTTATGAACAGGTAAAATAGGAGAGTCAAAAGGAAATGTAGTTGGACCACCACCCATGTATCCCTCAAGCCCTGGATGGTGATGGTAATCACTATAAGCTCTTTAGGGATGGGAAATTGCCTTTAGTTCACTTCTTTCCAAGTAGAGGAATCCCTAATGGCTTCCGTTTGGTCTTTCCATCCATAATATTCCTCAACTATCAGGTCAGGAAGCCAGTGTAGGAATCCTTCTGACCGCTAAGTATATCTACATTAAGTAGAAATTCTGGGGAAATGACCACAGGATGAGTTCTGGGGCCCACTTGTCCCACTGGGCCCACTACGAGTTAGACTTTAGATAAAACTCCACTGATGACCTGCCCTTTATAACCCCCTACTGTAACTAGCAGGCCACAATGCTTTGGGCAGGTCTCTTGGAACAAATATCAATTCAGAGACAGTGTCTTTGTAGTTCCCCCAAGGTAGAACTACTTTCATTCTATCAGTGCACAGTTAACCTAGTAAAAGGCTAGAAGTCTCTTGGGAAAAGATGGGAGGAAGATCTATAGCAAACCTTTTTGGTATTCTTCATTCAAGAAGGTCTGGATCCATGCACTGCTTCAAATGTGAAAATTAGTTGATGAGTCATGAGTTTCTGCTGCTGATTCAAAGTAGCTCTTTAGTCATTTGCCCTGGAATTTTTCTACTTACATAGATCAAACAAAAACTTTGTAGGCATCCTATATATTTCATTGGTGTGGGATAATCTTTTTGTACACTATAAAGATGTGTCTCTGCCTAAGGCACCTTCTGATTGGTTTAATAAAGAGCTAAATGGCCAATAGCTAGGCAGGAGAAACTAGGCAGGACTTTCAGGGAGGGAGAGGACTCTGGGAAGAAGAGGAAGAGATGCCAGTGAGATGTGGAGCAAGTTGGACACACAAAATGAAGGAGAGATAAAAAAAAAAAGCCGCATGACAGAACATAGATTAATAGAAACAAGTTAATTTAAGATATAAGAGGTAGTGGGACAAGCCTAAGCTAAAAACCAAGCTTTCATGATTAATAATTAATCTCCATGTTGTTATTTGTGAGCTGACGGCCCAAAGGGAAGTCCAAGTACTTTTCATTTCTGGGAATATTATGATTCAATAGCCAGCACCAATGGTATGCACGAGTCAGACCATTGTAAGCATTGCTTTGCCCATATGCCAACACGATAAGCACACTGACCTTGATGTTGGTCATTCACTTCTGCCACTTGAATTTCGCTATTCCTTTTTCCAGCTACACCCGTTGCATGTAACTTACCCATTGTAACAGCCACATCTCCAATTGTAGTGACTTGGACACAGACTAGGGCAATGACAGAGCTTTTTGAGTATGCTGATGTTCCTCCCACACCCATACAAACACCCGTTTCTTCCTGACATTAGCCATTGTGGAGGATTAGGTTTACAAGGCAAGTTCACAACATTCCAATCTTCCTGATCCTCTGAATTCCTCCATTGACATTAAACCAAGGTATCTCAGACATCACCAGCTCATTAACAGCCATCTTTTCATCAAAACTTCAAACAACCAATCAAATAAATGGCTTGTGCCCTTTTCTTTCTCTGAACTACCTGAGCTTCAACATTAAACTCAGAATTTCTGCCCAGTGGGTCCACACTGATAAACTCAGACTGTTTTATTTTTCTGGTCCCTCCACTCTAATATTACGCCCTTAAAAGTCCATTCTCAAAAATACACCCCCAACATCTACTTGTATGGACTAAAGCACTCGTTAAATTCTTCAGGAGTTTAGTGTACCTCCTCAAGGGTTACACTGTGTACCTCACCTTTATGGGCTTGTTGAGCCTCCCATCCAATTATAGATCTAGAGGCAAAAATGGTTGGGCATTGAGGGGCATCTCCTTCAGGGAAAATCAATAGCAGTTCCATTGACACTATAGGATTAATTCTTCCAGGAAAGGGCAGAGAAAGTAATACTGATGGGCATGCATCCTCTGCTAATAGTAGAGTTCCTGTGTGTTTGTGGGGGAGAGGATAAACATATCAGAATCTGAGAGGTCAATGCCTTCAGTCACGTCCCACACATCTCTATCCCAAGTTACAGAATCCTGCTCTTTAAAATTCATGCCCTCTCCTTTTCTCCACCCCAAGTTACAGGATCCCACTGCTTTCAAATTCATGCCCTCTCTATAACTGCTGACAACCTTTGAGGCTGGGACTTAAACTTGCATTGTAAACTAGCCAACTGTATGAGGAAGACCTGGGTTTGGCTTTTGGTACTACCTGTCCCGTGCCTGTGCTGTAGATCAGTTTCCTCCAAAATTAAAGTCTTTTGTCTTGGATGGAGGCTCATTAAGACACAAGATATTAAAAGAGGAGGTTAAAAAAATGGGATGTTCTAAGAGGTAAACTTGTTAAGACACAGGATATTTACAATATAAACAATAGGATATTCCAAGGGGAATCGAAACATCCTATAGGTAAGATTGTTAAACCCAGGAAGTAAACAACTCAGTGACTTCAGGAAGTCCTTGAAACTGACCAGATTCACTAGGTCTTTTCATCCCCAAGCATATATAAGCAGTAAGGGCTCAGACTAGCCAAGCTGCCTAGAAGAACCTCAGACTACCTGAGTTCTCAGGGATGAATGGACAATCTCCAACCTGTTGAGCTGCCTGTCAGTTCTACAATGCACTCTAGGTTTCTAACTTTCGTGAGCTTTCAACGATGCTGGGTGCACTTTTGGTGAGGCAACTATCTTCAGGTGATTTATCCCCATGTGAAACCCCTGATGTGTATTCCTATAAATAACCCTGATAAGACCCTTTGATTCGCCAAGTTGGGCTTTGATTCTTTATCTGTTGTCAGTAAACATTTATTTCTGTCTCCCTAGGAATAGTGTCACCCAAGAGGCTGCTAGAGGGAAGATTGTTCTCTCCCAGGGCATGGGTAGAAATCTTTAGATTGTTTATGTGCATCTGGAATCAGGAAAGCTCCTGTTTGAGTTCATTCTTTCCTTTGTCACTTTATCCAGAGAGGCTAGAAGCAACCAGACAGCATCATTACATTCTGTACTTCTTCACCAATTCCTTGCTCTGTAAAGGAGGTGTGAATCAGGAGTATTAACTTGGACCCTGGGTAGGTGTTAAGTACTGTTAGAAATCCATTAAAATCATCATTAGTGTTAGCTATAGGTTCTTTACTGTGAGCATTCCTTCTTATGTGTATTTTCCTGTAAAAGAGCAGAGATGTTAGAGAATGGGCAATTTGACTTCTTAATTAGCAACTGCTGGACTCTTCTTTGAATTCCTTGTTTACCCTGAACAAAGGACCACCAGTGGAACAGCCATATAGAGGACCTTTATGCCAGGACCAGTAGTTTGAACACTCCACAGATGCCTTGTAAACCCACTCAGTGATCACAGCTGAGGGCTCCAGCCTCTGAAGGCATAACCTCAGCCAGGGCTGTCTCAGGTTATACCAGACTTTCTGCTACCATAAGCCTTAGTGTACTCTAAGGGACCCTGCAACCATTTCTGTGTAAGACAGAGAAGGAAACCTCCTCTGGTGGTCTAGCAAAGGAACTGCCATAATTGGTGGTAAAGGGGCAAGACCATGATCGGCATAGGCATAACTCTACATCTGTGTATAAAGGGTGCCATGATTGGTCTAAATGCCCCCCTGTGCCTCTCTTAAGTGGTCTTTTCTTGTCTGCCTTTAATGATGCAGGATGACGTGATGATCGAGCGGCAGCAGTGGCAGAGCTGGTGGAGTGTCAGTGACTGCAATAACTGAGCTGTTGGAAGGCCAGCCTGCAAAAGCGCCCGGGCAGCTGGCTGCTGCCTGGCAGCTAAAGTGAGAGACAAGTGGGCGGTAGGCAAGGGTGCAGACGTGGTGAGGCGGTAGGTTATTGGCAGCTGAAGAAGAAGCCGCTGAACAGTTCGAGAGAGTGGCCAGTGCCCAAACAAAAGATAGACCCGAAGTAGAGAGAACAGAGAGTCAATGCTGATGGAGAGAAAGCTGTAAGGAGCCAGAGAAGACAAGGCACAGGCCCTGGTCATTTGAACAGTTCCTCAGAGTTCTCAAGCCTTCATGAAGCTTTCCTTGCTTGGGAAATACGTATGTGGAATGAATCCCAGGGCTCTCTCGTTGTGAGCAATCAACCTCTAGACTCTTTTTACCTCCTGGTGCATTTTTCCAGCACTCTCAAAAACCTTGCATTTGGTTACAAAAGGGCACTCAGCAGAGTCAGGAAAGGGGTAGTAAAATTGGCAAAATGGCAATCTAGAAATGCGCTTGTTGCATGAATAGGTCGAAACACTTGGATAGTATATCCAATGACCCGTGAAATGTTTTAGTGGGTGAAGGTGCTTGCCTAATGACTCAGATTTGATCTGTAGGACCCACATGGTAGAAGACAAGAACAAATTCCTGCAAGTTGTCCTCTGACCTCCATACACTTGCTGTGGCATGCAATACCCCTCCATAATTAAACAAAAGCATATATATACATATACATATACATGTGTGTGTGTGTGTGTGTGTGTGTGTGTGTGTGTGTATACGAAGATAGTATGGTTAGAGCCAAGGTGAACTGTATGATGGGAGACGGGATAATTAAGATGACATAGATACAGCATGCTTCTTCTTCATTTGTAGAAAGGCTCTACATGGATTACTTATTAATGTACTATATGGAGTACAGTTTTCATTCAGTACAGTATGCATAGCATATACAGTGCTGATATACCATGGTATAGTAATAACTAAGGCTACCACAATAATGTTGCATAGACTGGATGCCTCAGAAAGAGGCTAACTTTCTTACCGCTATAGAGACTAGATGTCTGGAATCAAGGGCTGGTTTCTTTTTTTTTTTTTTTTTTTTGGTAGTCTTTATCCCTGATTTGCTGATGGCTGCCTTCTGCCTGGGCCTTCACATAGCAGTTTCTCTGTATACCCTTATGTCTTATAAGGGCTATAAGGACAGCAGTCATACTGAATTAGGGCTTGACAAACTTGTTTTGAATTAGATACCTCATTCAAGATGTCTATCTGCAAAGACAGTGACATTTTGAAGGATTTTAGGAATTTAACATATGAATTTGGGGGAGCACAATTTAGTCCATAACATATAGAAAAAAAACTCTCCAGAAGAACAAGGCAATGGAGGGAATTCTATTTGTATGAGAAGGAAATGTCATAATATTTTAGTATTCCCTCAGTTGAAGAGAGCTTGTAAACAAGACACAATGGCTGCCAATGGCAGGCTCATTCCTTGTTCCCAGACCTACCTCAGTGCCTGCCCTGAGCTGTGAAGCTGAATGACCCCTTTTAGACTTCCCTCTTTGAGGTTTAAACCTAAATCTGCTGAAGGCAAAAGCAGCATTTTTCTCTTTTTCTGCTCTAGTCCCATTTCCTTTCTGTAATCCATCTCCTAAGACAGAATAAGATGTAGCTGAAAGTTTTTCTGTGTCCTGCTCATTCTGCAGCCACTCAGACCCAAGTAAACACACAGAGGCTTATATTAATTAAAACTGCTCAGCCATTAGTTCAGACCTACTAGCTCAGTGGAGTAGCTCTTACATTTAAACTCAGCCCATTTCTGTTAATCTATATGTTGCCATGTGTTCTGTGGCTTTACCTGTGTGCCATTACATGCGGCTCCTTGGACGGTGGGCTGGCATCTCCTGACTCAGCCTTCCTCTTCCCAGAATTCTCCTTGTCTGCTTATCCCACCTATACTTCCTGCCTGGCTACTGACCAATCAGCATTTTATTTATCAACCAATCAGAACAACACATTCATAGCATACAGAGCAACATCCACAGCAATAAGAAGAGAGACTATAAATCATGAAGGAGAAAAGGATTTGACTGTATTGTCTCTTGGCAGAAGTGTCACAGAAACGTCTATATGCCTATCCTTAGCTGCTGCTGCAGATTACAATTACCCCTCTTGAAGTGGGAAAGGGATCCAGAATGTTCTTTGTGAGGATAGCACCAGGAAGGAGGTTTGTAGAGTATAAACCACAGCTTAGCAAAAATATTTCTGCATAAAGAAATATAGTCAACATTTCAGAGCTCTATGCCCAGAGCATGTCTGCCTTTAAACTCACCAGCTCTACCACTGAGGCACAAAGCAGCCATGGATGAAAACTATCACCATAGCCAATAAAATTGTATTCCCTAAATACCAATAGGTCACCTTCAGTCTATGGGCAAACTGGCCAACCCTTATAAACTAATAATCCAAGAAAGTTAAAAAAAACAGTTACTAGATTGAACACGTATGTGTGTATGCATCTAGTGAGCCCAGACTTACGATGAGCTATACTTTTTGTTGGCTCATTTAAGAAATTACATATGCCTGAGTATAAATCACAGTTTAGTTCCTTTGAAATACAGCCATCCGTACCCCACAGACTCTCTGGGTGTGAGGTCAGATAATCTGTAGTTTAGAAGGGTTCCCTGAGGATTCTTCCCAGTGCTAAAGTTAGAGAACCCTACACCTGACACTTCTAATCTCAGCTCCAATCCATCCGGAAGCTGAATTCACCTTCATGAAAAGGCTCCAGAGTAACAGCGGCTACGCCAAGCTCCCTCGTTAACCAAAGGCAAGCACAGGTTCACTTCTTTCTGACAGCTGTCAATTGCTGACAGGTAATTCCTGACATTGTTTCCTCCCCAAGGGACAGCTTTGCAGCAAATGGCTCCTTATTAACCTAACCAACTGAAGAGGTAATCATGAAATCAACAGAACTTCGCTTTTGGTAGGTGTGAGAACTAGCTGCCTATATCATGAGACAAATGTGGAAGAGAGGCTGAACTTGCAAACCTCAGGCAATTCTTTGTTTCGGGTTCTCTAAAACGCCCAAGTGTAACCTAGGCAGAGTTAACACTAACTGGTTATCATTCCATCAGAGCTTAAGGAGGACTGCAAAATTGCCGTCAGATAATTAGCAAATAACCCTTGAGAGAGTGAGATTTAGAAAAGGTCCGCACAGATAGGTGGGGCAATATTAAGCAAAGTCAAGAACTGAACTGTTACCGAGGGTCAGATAGGCAATTGGATCAGCACAACTTTCCCATTGTTTTCTGGTGGGCTTCTTCTAAATTAGGAACCAGCGAGCTTTTCTGTAAATATGGTAGGCTCTTCAGGCATATTCAAAGAACTCAGCTCTGCTGTTTTGGTATGAATATAGCCAGAGACAGTTTTCAGCAGTGAGTGTGGCTGTGCATCAATAGCCCTTTGTGATGAACCCTAAAATCTGAAATTTATACAATTTATCTTTAGAAGTCAACATTTCAACATTTCCCCTTCAACAATTAAAAAATATAAATAACAGCCTTACTTTAGAATATATACAAATGGACTAGACACCCAGTCTAAATACAAAAACAGTTTGCTGTGTATACCACATGGTCTCCCCTTTTTTCCACATTTACTCCTGTAGCTCCTGTTATTTTCTACACATCTCTGTGTTCACATCCTGGGTGTCTGGTACTACCTCAATTTCAGGTGACTTCTTATTCTCTAAGGCCTCCTCTACTTCCCTGATGCCCTCTGCCCCCCATCATTTCAGAAGATTTGCTTTACGTTGTGGTCCAAGTTGTTTTATTTTTGTAGCCTTTGTGGCACCGAGTCTTTAATATACAGCTTTAACAAATATTCCCTGAGCCAGAGAAAAACCACAAAGTAAACAGCAAAAGGAGGTTAGGTACCAAGATAAACATAGTTAAAAGAGAAAGCAGCCTTTTAAAAGATGATTTTTGTTATTAGTAGTATTATTATTGCTATTACTATTATTATTGCTGTTATTGTTTTGTTTGAGACAGGGTTTCTCTATGTAACATTCCTGGCTGTCCTGGAACTCACTCTATAGACAGGCTGGCCTCGAACTCACAGAGATCATCTGCCTCTGCCTCCCGAGTGCTGAGATTAAAGGCATGTGCCACCACTGCCCAGGCCCTTTTTGATTTTCAAGAGGTGGGAAACACATTAGCCTTCAAAGGGATGCCACTTTGTGAAAGTCTATTTCACCAGGCAGCATTTAAAAGCCATAGTTTTTCCTTTCCAGTCAGGAAACAGTAAGGGGAAAAACAATGCTGGACAACTGTGGGAAGATGTCAGCGATGGAAGTCCCACCCTGTTGCTGGAGAGTCATGGAGAACAGTATGTCCAGTGGACACTGAGACTCTTCCACGGAAGAAGGTTCTGTGGACCAAGTGCTGGTCTCACAGTTGGTGTCCCCCTGGGAAATTAAGGGTATGAGAGTCCCTGGCTCAAGTTTTGAGTATCCTGGGGTTATATAACCCAGGCAAATCAACCCTACTGAGACTTAGTTTCTGCTTTTGCAAAGTGAGACTAATAATGTGTATCCTTTATAGATAATACAGGCTGCATATTTCTTATCCAAAAAGCTTTCAGGTGAAAAGCATGTCTGACTTCAAATTATTTTGAATTGTGGAATATCATAAACATAGTAAGATGTCTTGGGTATGGAACTCAAGTTTAAATATGAAGTTCATTTCATTTCATTTCATGTGTACTTTACTTTGTCTTGGGATAATTTGATACTGGCTGTTTTCTTTTGCTTGTGGTGCTGAAGGCTGAAAGTAGAGCTTCAAGCATGCTAGACAAGAGCTCTACCACTGATCTGCATCCTGAACTCCAGATTTTATGTTATGTAGTCAGTGTATCTGTGTCTTGACTGCATTGTTCACATGAGGTTCAGTGTAAGGTTTTTGTTTTGTTTTGTGTTACTTCTGTCTTGTGAGCATTCCAATTGTTCCAGAGACTGAAGCATTTTGGATTCTGGGTTTTCAGATTAGGAATTCTCCAGCTACATTGATGTAAAAACACTGGCCCAGGGGAGCACTGTTGTCAGGGCCTTAGCTACTGAAAGCTGCCTTAGAGCCTGGAGTGACGGCTTTAACACCCTGCCTCCCTTCCACCAGCCCCATCACTCCCTCCCTGTTAATGGTTTCCATTTGACTGGATGGAACACTGTCACTTCATTAATTTTGGAGAAACCGTATAGCAGCTCAAAGTCATAATAAAAATAAGAGTGTGGGGGCCTAGAGAGATGGCTCAGTCATGAAAAGCAGTTGCCACTCCTGCAGGGGTTCCAGCTCAGTTCCCAGCACCCACAGGTGGCTCAAAACCATCACAACTCCATTTACGGGAAATCCGCCCTCTTCTGGCCTTCTAGGCACCAGGCACACCCACGGTGCACCTCCATACATGCAGGTGAAACACTCATACACATAAAATAAAATAAGCATTTAAAAAGAATGTGCAAAGCTCACATAAACAAACCCACCTTTGAAAATTATGTACAAAACAAAAGATAGCTTCAGAGAAGAGAAATCTTTCCATTAACAAAATTAAGATTTTTTTCCCCCCTCTGTGTTCTGACCCAGGTTGTTTCATAACCCCAGCCCAGGAACATCTAGTTAGTGCCATTTCATCACTTAATTCCTCTCCTCTCCACTCCTGCTGTCTTCTAGAAGCATTCATTATCTTAATAGAACTTGGCTGATTATTGGGGCATTACTATTCTGCTGGTTCTACCGTGACCTCTTCCTTTCTGAAATCACTCCTTTTGCTTCCAAGACGACACACTAGTAGGAATACTAATTCTCTCTGCTGTTGTATGAGCCAGGTCCCATAGCCCCCACATGTCACATTTGGGAAACCAGAATGTATGATATCATTAGTAGAAATTAGCCTGATATATGCATGTGTGGCAAGGTCACTGTGAAATCTATTAACATGTACATATTAATATGCATTAATAATTACAGCTTAAAAGAATTATCTACTTGAAAAGAAAGTAATAATTATGGTAACACAATTTTGGTGAGAATAGTCAACACTTCCTTCCATTACTTTTAACATATTTTCTAGCACTTTATACACACTATAAGTATATGATTTTTCTTCTTATAGTGATGGTTATAGAATATAGCATTATCTACTCTATACTTCTGTCAACGCTTTTTAAAAAATGATTTGAAGCCAGAGGAGAGTTAATTAATGGTGCTACTGCAGTGATGAATTCAACACAAAACCATGAATCTAAAGTCCCAAGTTTATATACTCTTTTTAAAAAATATTTTAAAATTTTTATTTTATTTTTCATAAAATTTTATGAGTATTTTGCCTGTGTGTATGTATGTGCACTACATGAATCCCTGGTGCCAATAGAGATCAGAAGAAGGTGTTGTAACCCAGGAAATGAATTGAAGGATGGTTGTGCACCACCATAAGGATGCTCAGAATGGAACTCAGGTAATTTGAATGAGCAACGAGTGCTCTTAACGGCCAAACTTGCTCTCCAGCCCCAGTCTGTGTATTCTTAAGGTTATGGTAGATCTCCAGACCTTACCCTCTTGTACCAACATTTACTGTCACTGGGTATCCACATGGCTGTCATTGTCTCTCTGCTTCGTCACTGTCGTCATTAATCTTGGAGACTTGACCAGATTGAGAGCCATTCAGAAAACTGGTAAGACATACATCTGGCTGTGTCTGGGAGAGTGTTTCTGGAGATGACTTGCCTGAGGGTCAGTGAGCTGGGGTGGAAGCCCCATCCTGTACGTGGGAAGCATTCAGTCATTTGGGATCCCAGCTGGAACAAAAAGTGGCCAGAGGGGAAAATTCACAAACACATGTATGCTAACTCTTTGGAAATGGGAGCTTTCAGATATCAGGCAAGATCCTTCACTGTTGGAATGAACACTTGCTCCAGTGGTTCTCGGGGGATCTTCCAGACCAGCCTCAGACTAAGGCTGCATCATTGGACATATTTGCTCCGATGCGACCAGCTGGCTGAACTAAATGGCTGCTGGTTTTCCGGGCTCTCTCTAGGTTGCAGAAAGCCACTGTGCAAATAATTCAACAAATCCCCTGCATGATTACATTCTACATCTCCAGAGGTTCTGTTCCTCTGGAGAGTTCTAATCACTTAGTCTGCTTAGTTCCACTTCACATCAGTGAGTGTCATTTCACCCATAAGAAAGCTGACCTGTGACACGGGTCCCATATTCTTTTCTCTGAAAGTTCACAGACAGAATTTAGAGACAGGATTTGAAGGATGTGGGGGTGAGTCTCAGTTCTTATATGTTAAGATTTTATACTTTGTTGCATCTCTTCATTTTTTTTCCCAGAGGTAAAAAGAAAACAAAAACCTCAAGCTCCAAGGACAGGCTCCTCTGTTGGAATGACAACTTCCTGAGAGGCTTGAGTGCCCCTGGCACTGGGTCACTACCCAGAAAAGGAAGACATGTCCCCTTTGACAGTGATTCCGGTGTTGCCCAGGTCTGTTCCCTTGCACCAGAAGACGGACGCATTCTGTCATAGAAACCATGCGTGAGGTTAGAGAACCAACCTTCATTTTTATCTCCACGGCTCCTGCTAGCTTTGCCACCCTTTTAAGAAAGATACTGATTTTTAAAAAACATGTGCAAGTGTTTTTCCTACATACATTTATGTGCACCACATATGTGCCCAGTGTTACAGTTTAGGGGACTTGATCAGGTTTGTTTTTTTCTGTCAATTAAAGAATTAAAAGGCAGGAAAGATCTCAAGCACAACTGATCTATAATAGCCAGGAAATTTTCAAACACAGAACGCAAAATCAAGTTGTTTTATTTTATTTTTTTTCCAAAACAAGGTTTCTCTGTGTAGCTCTGGCTGTCCTGGAACTTGCTCTGTAGACCAGGCTGCCCTCAAACTCAGAGATCGGCCTGCCTCTGCCTCGACAGTGCTGGGATTAAAAGCACTCACCGCCACTGCTGGTTTGAGAAAGGCTTTTATGAGAAATGAGGCAATGCTCATACACAGCAGCACACAGAGAGAAAGACCATCTGCAAAACAGACAGGAGACTCAGAATCCCCAAAATACAGTATTTTTAATTTTTATTGAAAATAATTTTTTTCATGCAATATATTCAGATTACAGTTTCCCCTCCTCCAGATCCTCCCAGATGATCTCTGCCTCTACCCACAAAATGCACACCCTTTCTCTCTCTCTCATTGGAAAACAAACAGGCATCTAAAATAATAATTATAAAATAAAACTAGATAAAATAAAAACTAACAAACCAGAATGGGACAAAAGAAATGAGAAAAATAGAGCCAAGAAAGGAGCACAAGAAATACGTACTGACACAGAAACATGCACATTTGTACACACAGAAATCCCAGCAACACAAAACTGGAGTGTGTACTATATAAGCAAAAGACCTGGAAGATTAAAAACCAAACCAAACCAGACCAGATTAGACCAAACCAAACAAAGCCAAAAAGACAAAAAACCAAACTAGACAAAGCACTATGAGACAAAGAAAAAAGAAAACCTTAAGAAATACCATTAAATTTATTTTGTGTTGGCCATCTACTGTTGGGCATGGGGCCTGCCCATAAGTGTGGTTTGTATACCCAGTGATACGCCACTAAAAAAAAGTAGTTTTTCCCTTACAGGTGCTTATCGAATGGGCATTGCTTCCAGGTTAGGAATGAGGGCATGTGTCCACGTCTCCTTTCAGCTTAAGGGCCCCATCTGATGCAGACCCATGAATTCCCTATGTGTGTTCCCACATTTTCTGTGAGTTCGTGTGTGCTTTCATCCTGCTCTATCTAGAAGGCCTTGTTTCCTTGATGGCTTCCATCCTCTCTGCCTCTTACAATCTTTCTGCCTATTCTGAAGACTTTGCTGAGCCCAGAGGAGGAGGGTTTTGGTGGAGATATTTCATTTATGACTGAGTGCTCCAAAGCACATTGTCCAGTTGTGGTTCTCTGTATTTGTTCTCATTCTCTGCAGGAGGAGGCATCTCTGATAATGGCTGAGCAAGACACTGATCTATGAGTCTAATAAAATGTTGTTAGGAGTCATTGCATTGTTATATTCCTTTGAGAAAACAATAGTATTAGGTTTTCCTCTAGGTTCATGACCTATCTAGTCACAGGTTCTTGGCCAGCTGAGTAGTGTTGAACAAAGGGTTCCATCTCATGGTGGTTGGTTACTCCCACAACTTCTGTACCACTATTGCACCAGTGCGCCTTGCAGGCAGGACACCATTGTAGATCAAAGGGTTTGTGGCTAGGTTGATGTTCACCTTGCTCCTCTGGTAGAGTGCAGAGGACCTTCCAGTACCATGATCACTAGTCAGTAGGGTTGAAGCCTATAAGTAGGCACCAGCTCAACTTCTCCTTGTTCAACGAGTTAATTTGGGTGTTGCCTTCAGCAATAGGGCCTTGCCGTCAGTTTTTAGAGAGCAACCAATAGCTTCAACAATAGCCTAGATTGTTTGGGGGGTTTCTATGGGACCCCTTTGGCCAACAACTCAATTAGATGTAACCCATATCTGGCACTGGAGATTTCATTTGGTGGAGAGAGATGTCTAGCAGGGGCTTTCTCTCCCCCACTATTTGGTGATTCCATTCAGATTTCTTTCACATATGTATATATTTTAAGAAGCTTCTATTAACTTTCCATATGCCCCCTCAAATGACCCTTAGTTTTAGTTGTCCCTTCCTTTACTCTCTTCTCCCCTCTTTCCCATTCTAGTTCCCCACCCCACCCCCATCCATTCATAATTATCTGTTCTGTTTCCCCTTCCTTCCCATGCTCCTAGTTCTTTATTCTATAACTAAGCTCTGTGGTTGTATGAATTATATCCTGTTTATTGAAGACACACCAGTTAACATCCACTATAAGTAAATGCATATCATATTTTTCTTTTTGGGTCTTGGTTAACTCACTTGGGATGATTTTTTTCTAGCTCCACATATTTACCTGCAAATTTCATTTTTAACAGATGAGTAATACTGCATTGTGAAAATATACCACATTTTTTTATCTGTTCAGCAGTTGGCAAATATCTAGTCTGTTTCTAATTTCTAGCTATTATGAATAAAGGAGCAACTAACTTGGATTGAGTAAGTATCTCTGTAATAGGATGTAGAGTTCTTTGGATATATGCCCAAGAATGGTATAGTTGGATTTTGAGGTAGATCGATTCCCATCTTCCAGAAGAACTGCCACACTGATTTCCATAGAGGTTGTACTAGTTTGCGGTCCCACCAGCAATGGACTAGTGTTCCCCTTACTTCACATCCTTGCCAGTATGGACTGTCATTTGTTTTATTGATCTGGCACATTCTGGCTGGTATAAGATGAAATCTCAAAGCAGTTTTGATTTGCATTTCCCTGATGACTAAGGATATTTAATATTTCTTCAAGTGTTTCTCAGCCATTTGTGTTTCATCTCTTGGGAACTCTGTTTAGATCTCTACCCCATTTTTAACTGAGTTATTTGTTTTCTTGATATTTAGTTTTTTGAGTTCTTTATGTATTTTGGATATTGGCCCTTTATTAGATGTGTAATTAGTAAAAATCTTCTCAAATTCTGTGGGCTGCCACTTTGTCTGAATGGTGGTGTCCTTTGCCACACAGAAACTTTTGAGTTTCATGAGGTCTCATTTATTTATTGTTGATCTTAGTACCTGTGCTATTGCTGTTCTGTTCAGAAAGTCTTTTCCCATGCCAATGAGTTTAAGACTATTCTCATTTTCTCTTCTATCAGGTTCAGTGATTTTGGCCTTATGTTAAGGTCCTTGGCCTATTTGGAGTTGAGTTTTGTGTAAGGTGATAAGTATGGATCTATTTAAATGGTTTTCCTTTCCTGATTTAGGGCTAGTGGCTGATTGGCCTTGAAGTCCTCCAGTGAAGTGCCATCCTAATTAGTCTTAACCATAAAAACCCAGAGTCAGATATCAAGGGTGAAAGATAAAAGATCAGAGAAGCAGAGCATCCAGCCACTAGAGACTTCTTCTTACCTCTATGAATCCTCTGACCAAAAGGGAGGTGATCCTGTCTCTATGACTCCTCAGACTGAATGGGGGGGAAGATCCTGTCTCCACCCGCCTTATATTCCTGTCTCTGCCTCCCTAGTGCTGGGATCAAAGGCATGATTCTCCCTACTTCCAGGATTAAAGATGTGCACCACCACTGCCCGGCTCTGTTTCTCCTTCAGACTGGTTAAATCTCATGTAGTCCAGAGCAGCCTTGAACTCCTGATCTTCCTGCTTCCTCCTCCCAAGTGCTGTGATTAAAGGTGTGTGCCACCACTGCCTGGCCTCTATGGTTAATTAGTGGCTAGCTCTGCCCTCTGATCTCCAAGCAAGCTTTATTTGTCAGAACACAAACAAAAAATCATACAACACTCCAGGCAGTCCATGAGCATGGAGGGCCTACTGGTGAAAGAAGATAAGAACTTTCCAGGTTTTTGTGTCAGGTCAGGAGGTGAGGAAGAAGCCAGACATCTTGAAAGTTCACCACCTTTATTATATAGTTATGATGCCTATCTCTGTCTACTGGGGAATCTAATCCCTCATTGGTGCTTGTGGAGGCCAGAAGCGGGCATCAGATCCTCTGGAACTAGAGTTATAGATGGTTGTGAGCATCCGTGTGGGTGCTTGGAACCAAACCCAGGTTCTCTGCAAGAGGACCTTTTAGCTACCATCTTTCCAGTCCCTAACTCCAATTCCTTATAAAGGTATTATTGCTGTTCTTCAGTGTCTCCACATCAGACTGTCGGTGTAGGAAATGGTGATGTGTACAACAAAAACTTGCTTCTGGTCAAGATTTTGATGGAATTCAGGTTTCCTAATATGACTGGATGTGTTGTTCATCACTATTATGCAAAGCCACAGAAAAGAGGAGGAAAGGGAATTGCTATTCAAAACCACATGAAGGCCAATCTCCTTTAGGACTATTAGCAGACTTCAGGTCTGGGTCTTCTCTTCCTTTAATAGCCCCTTCCCTCTGAAATGATATCTTGTTTTCTGTCATACTTGGAACCATGTCAACTCTTTCTCTCTCTCCCCATATAGGTATAAGTATATATATATATATATATATATATATATCTTTCTGTCTCTCTTAGTCTAGTGTATCTTTGGGCAGGCTTTGTAGTTCAAGCTGACTTTGAATTCTTAAATCTCCTGTCTCAGCCTTCTGAGTGCTGGAATTACAGGCATGTGTCATAATACCAGACTTTAAAAACCATCATCACTAACTATTCTGGATTTTCCTCATTGATACTTCAATTTATGGCCTGTTATTTATTGATTGGAGTTGGGATTTCTTTGTTTTCATCAATGTGATTTTCCTACTTTATCATGATCCTTAGTATCAAGAATCATCCCCTCATTAAATCATACTCCACTTTGGCTGAACTTGTTAGAAGAATAAAATGCTGCATGTACATATAAACCTGTGATTTCTTAACCAGCATAAGATTTAAAAGGCATTTTTTGAGCCACATTTATAGTCTCCGTTTATCAACCTCAAAAAAGATTAATTTCATCATTGTATTTTATTTAGTCGTCTGCCTTCTTTAAAAATAGCAACGAATAACACTGGAAGACAGCTTTTCATGGGTTTGTTTATTGGATTATCTTTAATAGTCTCATTTTCTTATTTATTGCTGGGGCTCAAGTACAGTGCAATCATCATTAATTAACATGCACAGGCACTGATGGTATCATAAATAAAGCAGTGGGTGAAGACAGCTTTGTCATAGTGTCTTGCAAGGCAGGTTAGCCTAAAAGGAAAGGCATGCATGCTCTCTAGCTTGAATAGCAGAAAGGAGCCCCCCACCTTTTTTCTCCTTTTCCCATCTGGTTACACACATGTGCTATACAGCAACTGATTTTCCAAGTGAAAGGTCTTTTCCTGGCCCCTAAGATGGTTAACTTTATGGCAAAATGAAAGATTATCCTTTACCATCTGTCACTGAAACTCAGTCTCCAACCTATATCCAAGTCTATGAGCAGCAAGTAAGCAAAAGAAGTGGGTAGACTTAAGTGTGCTGGAGTTGTTTCACAGACAAATGTGTTTCTTATTTGTTGTCTTCAGAAGAATTTTGAGATTGGCTGGTTAACGGGCCTCCCACTGACAGCTGAAAGAAGATTAGTGATCCCAGGCTGGAGGTACTGGGGAAAGGAATGCACCATGTCATGGGGCTTGATGGGAAGGAAGAGAGAGAACTCCGGTCCTGAAATGGAAGCTGATTAATTGAAAGCCCGAAAAGACCCTGGTGGGGAGGGAGAAAAATGGAGTCAGGGACTTGTGGAGACAGCATTTAGCGTCTATCCAGGGAAGGCAAGCAGTCCTCTTTAGAGAAAGGGGAAGTAGATATGTCAGCTTCCTGTTACTATAACAAGTACCTGAGATATCAACTTAAAAAGAGAAAGGTTGATTTTAGTTCACAGTTTTGGAGTAGGGCCTTTTTCCTCCAGGCATAACATGCTCACCCCATTGCCACCTTGCAGTTGAGTTATCTTGGCTTGGTAGCTATGGCAACTAATTGAGTGGACCAGCCTAGAGGTAGCTATGTCTATGGTGATAACAATAGAGCTGTTTACATTCCCTATAGAATGATAAGACAGGAAGTCATGGGACCCTCATCTGGGAACCCAACCATTATTCCTTCCTGTATATCCCCATCTGCAAGTTATCTTGGAAGATCCTAGTGTATATGGAAAATGGAAGGTTAATTGAGAGGGGACTTTGACATAGCCATGAGGCTGTCATCTGTTTTGGAGGCACCCATATTCCTGTAACTAACTCACCTGAGTTCTGTAAATAAGCACACATAAATTCCTTGGTTTTCAAAGCTGGATTTTGATGGAACTGCACTTTTGTCTGTCGTTGGTACACTATCTGGGGTGAACAGATGTTTGTTTCAATTTCTCTGAGAAAAGATAGTACAATCAGGTGTCAGTCAGCGGTTAGTTAGCCCATCGCCAGCGGCAAGACAGCACATCCTGGTTGGTGCACATAAGAAAGGAAGCTGCTCCCCTCACAGTGACCAAGAAGTGAAAATGAAGAGAAAACCAGGATACCATATCCCAGGATAAGCCGACTTCCTCGTACCCCACGCCCTAAAGGTCACCTAGAGGCTCTACACTCCCAGGACCAAGTCTTAAGCACATGGCCTTTGGAGACATTTAAGATTCAAATTGCCATAGTACACAATGTGCTATTCTTGATAGAGACAGTTGTGAAAGGCTTCTCACATCTGGAGGGCTCAGCTGTAAGGAGAACAAACACCTGTGTGATGTCATGGCCTTTATGAGGAAACAGTTTCAAATCCTAACGTAAAATGAGATTGCTTAATGGATGGAACTAGAAAATATCATCCTGAGTGAGGTAACCCAAACCCAGAAGGACAAACATGGTATGTACTCACTCATAAGTGGATTCTAGATATAAAGCAAAGAACAATCGGACTGCAACCCACAGAACCAGGGAGGCTATATGACAGGGGGGACCCTAGGATGACTGTGGTTTAGAATAAGTTTTGGTTTTACTCAAAAATAAATAAATAAATAAGTTGTAATAAACAAATAAATACATTTAAAAAATGTGATTGCTTTAACTCCAATATCATCACTTACCAGACGTTCACTCAAGGGGTGTGTTTTCAACCTCAACAAGTCACAGGATTTCAGCTGAGACATGTATCTGTGGGCATTTCTGTGTTTAAATCCATAGGCAGCTTAGGAGAAAGATGAGTTGTTGGCTTCCCTGGCTGTGTTTGGCTTTCTTTTCCTCCCCATCGGCCTCAGAGTTCTGTGTCAAAGAGTTCTCAGAACCTTTGGAAACAAAGGTTCAGACATGCTTAGAACAGATACTTGAATTGTCAGCCCAGAACTGAGCCATGGTTAAACTCGAGGAACAAGGAGACACTTGTTAGTGGACAATGCTGGAGAATCTAAACAAAGACACCAGTAGTCAGAAAGATGGAGACACCCCAGTAGACAGTATATGCTCCAGTGCCCTAAGAGGAACTTCCCAGGAGGCAGCAGAGTGAGTACAGTCCCTGAGTTAAATTCTGTCAGGTGGAGGAGGAAATAAGGCTTTGGGAGGGAGTTCTGGAACTACAGTACCACAGAACCACAGTACCACAGAACCACAGTACCACAGAACCACAGTACTGTCTGAAGCATGGCTGTGACTTCACATGTAAGGAACACACCCAGACTCAAGACCAGGCTGAGTCACAGAACTGCTGGACAAATCCCAGAGCAGCTTACAGTTTCCTTCAGGGAACCATTTTAAAAATCCATTTTGAAAATGTTATTTTTATTAGCAAATAATAATGCATGTTTATGAGACACAATGCAATATCTTGATATATGTTTATTATAGAATGCATAAATCAGATGACCAAAGAAGCAATTATTTCATAATTATCATGAAGAGGAAAAATAAGGATCCTCTCCTTTCACACGATCATATCTCAATTATTTATAAGAAAGAGAACTAAAATGTTTACAAATGAGAGAAAAATTTTAGATTTCTAGCGAAAGTGTATTTCAGTTATCAACTGAAATTTTTTTTTCTAATTTAATATTCCAGAGTGTGGTAATATTTTATTTGTGCTGAAATGTGATATTTTATTTGTATGTTAATAAATAAAGTTTGCCTGGAGATCAGAGGTTATAGCGAGCCATAAACAGAAGTTGGAAGGTGGTGGCACATGCCCTTAGTCCAATCACATGGCAGGCAGAGTTTCTGTGTATTCAAGGACACAGCCAAGCTGGTCCTTTAATCCCAGTACCAACCATAGAGACCTGGAGGTCTGTATAGACAGGCAGTGACAAGGAAGTCATGTGGCTGGGCTTAGAGCCAAAGAGAAGGCAGAACAGAAAGGCATTAAAGGTGCAGGTTAAACAGGAAGAAGTTCTCTTGGGAAGCTACAGCAAAGTGGTGAGCTAAGGTTAGTTGGTGGCTATTGCTCTGATCTCTACGGATTGCACCTCTGTATTTGACTCTGTGTTTCTTATTTAGTAAGACTGTTTAGAAATTCGTTTACACCAGAGTTTCTATATGATTTCAGACACGGTGCACAAGCCTTCAAAAGGATCCCAGCTCCCCCGAGCCCACCAAAAGCATTACTTATTTTCCTCTCTACTTCCAGTTAGCCCCTGCAATTCCCTAATTCTGCTGAGATTACTCTTTAGTTCCTGCACACATTTAACAAAGTATTATTAAAACTAAAATTTAAATATCTTATCAATCCATTTGAATAGAAAAAGGGAAATCTGAATTACAGATTATTTCAAAAGAAATTGACTTAGTAGCAAAAAATGAATTTTATTATATTAAAAATAAAGAATCTGAAAGAGTAGGGTCCTGTATAAGAATGAGCTATAATCAGCACCAGATTGTTTTACATTTTTTTATATTTTATTTTGTTTTATATTTTTGTAAAGAAATTTGCTAAGTATTGCTCCAGCTAGCATATGGCCTTTAACCCTTGGCACACTGTTAACCATGTTTAGCAAACACAACTTTTCTCAACTTAGACTCTAGAAAGCACACAGAGCTTTGCTGAAGGTCTCCAGCCTGTGAAGAGATGGAAAGGGGATAATCAGTGGGTGCAGGGGTGCAGTTAGGTAGGAAGAATTACTATGGCTAATGATAAGTATGTGAATATTTCAAAGTTGTTGATAAAGAGGATTTTTAATGTTCCCAACATAAAGAAATACATCTGAGGTGAGAGAGATGCCGATTACTCCGATAATTAAATTCACACTAGATCCTATATATCTATATCTATCTATATCTATCTATCTATCTATCTATCTATCTATCTATCTATATATAATTACTTTATGTCATTTAAAAATATTTTATGCCTAGTATGTGTAAAGCCACAAGTTTGGTTTATAGTAATATGTAACATACTTACACACATCATACATTTTTTTTAATGTGGAAGTTTTTATTTTTCCTCAGAAATCTATTGAAGTATTTTTCAGAGGTAAAAGGCACATAAAACAAGCAGTTTCTTAATGCATCAGACTCTATAGGCTTGAATTCACTGTTGTATTGATCTGAATACACCAAATCTATTCATTGTCATTTTTCAAAATTCATGTCCAAACAGGCATCTCCCTGAAGGCTGGATTCCTCTTTTTGTCTATCTGAGCAGGCTGCTGTGATCTGTCAGTAATGATTGGTAATGATACTCTTTCACACTTCTCTCATTTTGCTTAGAGTTCCCCCAGCTGCATAGCCCACAAACTTCCTCCTCCAATTGTCCAAACTGGATCTGGTATTTGTTAATTGCCCAGTCATAAACTCTCCCCCTTCGTTCTGAGCCCGACTAGACGTGTGCCTACTGCTCTTGAAGCCATACTGGGGCCTTCAGAACTTGTCCTCCTGGAAACAAAAATAGTTCATGAAATGATGAAGTCCCTTCTAGGTTTTTTTCTATGTAGTGACAGCCTTTTATAAATTAAAATATGCAATAGCTCATTAGTATATTTGTCATACTGTATGTATATTCTACCTCTCTTTAGGATATTTTATATACTGATACATATTAAGGATATTGTTGTCATATTGCACTATACATTTCTATCTCTGATTAAGATATTTTATATATTGTCACAAATTTGAGGTCATTATCCTTATACTGTATGTCTGTTTGTAGATTGTTTTTATAATGTGAAGCCTTAGTTTTTAAGTTATTTAGGTTGATAAAAATTACAAGTTTATAGTCACCCATGCTTGTCATGTTTAAAGTCATGTTAGTTAGGTTTTCTAGATATACAAAATTAGATGTCAGATGGATAGGTAGTCTTCAAACACTTCATAGACCTAGAGAATATGGCATTTAAATGTTTTAATAACCTAAAATTCTGTTGATGTGAGACATGATTGCTCCTGGCAGCATCAATCTACTCCTGAGAGAATGTTGGGCATTGAAGACACTTCATATGGAGTTTGTCTTCTTCTTGGCAAAAAAATGACCTGTTGGGCATAGAATTGCCCTTGCCTTGGCTGCTGACAGTAAGCACATTGTCCATTCTGGACAAGCAGGATACAAGGAAAAGCAACTGCCGAACCTTGCCAAGACAAGGTAGGAGGGTCTTTCAAAATTCCTGCTTCTGAAATTGGTCTGTCAGATATTCTAGGCCTATAGCCATAAATGGACACCCCATTTTGTTGCAGGATGTTGCAGAAAAAGATTGGATGACTGTTTAGGCAGTCATAGGTCTCCATCATTTCTTGCATCTCTCGGAAGCTGCTTGCTGTAGCTAGAGTTTTCCTGCCTGGCCCACAGTCAGGACAAATCTCTCTCACCTGCCAGTCCCACAGCCTATCAGACCCAACCAAGTAAACACAGAGACTTATATTGCTTTCAAACTGTATGGCCGTGGCAGGCTTCTTGCTAACTGTTCTTATAGATTAAATTAATCCATTTCTATAAATCTATACCTTGCCACATGGCTCGTGGCTTACCAGCATCTTCATATGCTGTTTGTCATGGTGGCGGCTGGCAGTCTCTCTCTGACTCAGCCTTCCACTTCCCAGCTTTATTCTCCTCCTTGTCCCGCCTACACTTCCTGCCTAGCCAATGGCCAATCAGTGTTTTATTTATTGACTAATCAGCAACACATTTGCCATACAGAACATCCCACAGCACTTCCCCCTATTTTCTTTTTCAAAAAGGAAGGTTTTAACCTTAACAAAGTAAAATTACATACAATTTGGGAATTTGGGCGTAGCTTCTCTTACTACTTCCTGCTGGAGGTGGGTGCTGAATCTTATGGGGACACAAAGAAAATTTTAGGATCATGGAGTAGTCCGTGAGGCTGTATTGTCTGAACCAGTTGCCTTGAAACCATTCTGGATGTTGGATCATCTGGGCCATGGTGTCATCAGAGACCTTTCAGGGGGTCTTGGCTGGTCAAACCTGATGTATTTTAATCTGGAACAAATCCATAGCCTCTGGCTTTCTGTGGGAACAAAAGCAGAGTCTCCTTTCTAAAGCAATATATCCTTATATTCAAATTTTGAAGTCAAGGTACCCTTAAAATATACATTTTGGCATAACTCAACAGCTTTTACAATCAAATGTTTTTCTGTAGTTAAAAATTCCAAAGACAACACAATCCAGATTCTCTGTGTAATATTCATCTTTACGTGGCTTATTTTTTATATTAATTTTACTGTCTCTTTAAAGACTTTATTTTTTAAAACTATGTATTTGTTTATATAACTGTATATATCACCCTATATCACCTTTTTTGTCTCTTTCAAGCCTACGCATATTTTACACACATTGTAAACTATTACATCTGAATCTGTCTTATTGTGAATCTATTGCTTTAAACTGCAGCAGCTGTGGCTGCTGGCTCTGCCCACCTCAGCTTCCCAACATGGCTGGTACGTTTACCGCCAGCTCTGGGAGCTATCGTGGGTCTATACTTTTATCCAAGCAGCGTGTAGCCCAGAAACCTCTTCTTTTTGTTTTGTACTAGCAAAGGCTAAATCCACCACGCAGCTCAATGTGCCACTCGCAGAGGCCTCATTCCGCCATTCAAGCTAGGAACCCACCAGTAGCTCAAACTGGCAGCTGCTGCTCATTTGAGAGAGACAATTAGGAAGCTGTTTTTAGCTCCGTTTTAGAATCTTTTTTCTCAGTTTTTAGGTGGAAACTCTTGCCACCATGTTGGACGCCATTTGTAACTAGAGTTTTCCTGCCTGGCCCATAGTCAGGACAAATCTCTCTCACCTGCCAGTCCCACAGCCTATCAGACCCAACCAAGTAAACACAGAGACTTATATTGCTTTCAAACTGTATGGCCGTGGCAGGCTTCTTGCTAACTGTTCTTACAGCTTAAATTAATCCATTTCTATAAATCTATACCTTGCCACGTGGCTCGTGGCTTACCGGCATCTTCATATGCTGTTTGTCATGGTGGCGGCTGGCAGTGTCTCTGACTCAGCCTTCCACTTCCCAGCTTTATTCTCCTCCTTGTCCCGCCTACACTTCCTGCCTAGCCAATGGCCAATCAGTGTTTTATTTATTGACCAATCAGAGTAATTTGACAAACAGACCATCCCACAGCAGGTACCACTATAAGTCTAGAAGTTTGAGAATTGCTTCAGAGCTGAGAGTGTAGTTCAGCCATTTGCCTAGTGTGCATGAAGTTCTAGGTTCTATCTTGAGCACATGGAAAGAAGGGAGAGTGAGAGAGGTGGGGAGGGAGAGGAAACATGGAGGCAGAGATGGAGGGAGTGAAGAGAGGGGAGGGAGAATTATTTACAGCTATCAGAAATTAGAATACAGTTATGGAATTGATTTCCCCCAGAGCCTCCAGAAGGAAGAAACCCTACTGACATATTGAGTCCAGACTTGGAGATTCCAGAACAGGGAATCAGTTTCAGTTTTCTTGAGGTCATCTGTAGCTCTCTGAAATGTGTATATTTCACTTACAATGAATCTAGTCTTTAACGGATGTCATGTTTAGGGTTTGTGTGAGATGGCTCAGTAGGTAAAATGTTTGCTGCACAAGGATGAGGATCTGAGTTCAGATCCCCCAGAAGCCACATAAAAAGTTGGGTGAGAAAGTACATGTCTACAACCCCGGCACTGGGAAGCTGAGACAGGACAATTCTAGGTTTAGTGAGAGAAGCTAATCCAAAAAACAAGATGGAAGAACAATTGATGAAAACATTCCAATGCTAACCTCTGGCCTCCATTTGAACCTGCATGGTTCAAATGCTTTTGTACACTGGTTTAATAAAATGCTGATTATCCAGTAGCCAGATAGAAAGTATAGGTGGGATAAACAGACAAAGAAAATTCTGGGAAGAGGAAGCTTGAGTCAGGAGACACCAGCTCGTGTTCCAGGAAGCAGCATGTAATGGCACACAGGTAAAGCCATGGAACACGTGGCGTCATATAGATTAACAGAAATGGGCTGAGTTTAAATGTAAGAGCTAGTCAATGGTAGACCTTAGCTAATGCCTGAGCAGTTTTAATTAATACAAGCCTCTATATGTTTACTTGGGTCTGAGTGGCCGTGGACTGGGTGGGATAGGAAAACTTCCAGCTACACCTGCACACATGTATATACATGCATGTGCCACACACACACACTCCCTCACACACACAATCAGTTGGCAAAATGAGAGCGAGACAGAGATAAATGTGGTGATATTTTATTTGTGCTGAAATGTGGTGATATTTTATTTGTATGTTAATAAATAAAGTTTGCCTGGAGATCAGAGGTCATAGCTAGCCATAAAAAGAAGTCAGGTGGTGGTAGCACATGCCCTTAATCCGATCACATGGCAGGCAGAGTCTCTGTGTGTTCAAGGACACAGCCAAGCGTGGTGACACATGCCTTTAATCCTAGTACCAACCATAGAGACCTGGAGGTCTGTACAGACAGGCAGTGATAAGAAAGTGAGGTGGCTGGGCTAAGAGCCAATGAGAAGGCAGAAAAGCAAGGCAATAAAGGCACAGGTTAGACAGGAAGAAGCTGGTTCTCTTGGGGGAAGCTACAGCAATGTGGTGAGTAAGGTTAGCTGGTGGCTATCACTATTTCTCTGATCTCTATGGCTTTCACCCCTGTATTTGGCTCTGTGTTTCTTATTTAATAAGACTGTTTAGAAATTCATCTATGGATAAACATATACACAGAGGTTTTTTTTAGGTTCTTTGGGCAAAGTACTGTTAGGAACTGATGATTCCAGGAGGATGTAAGGAGATTAAAAATTAGTTGAGGTGAAAGGCATGTAAACAGATGTTTTTTTATTTCTATGGTAGAAAATTCTTGCCTTTTAGAATCTCCAACCCAAGGGGATTGGAGAGATGGCTCAGTGGTTAAGAGCACTGGCTAATCTTCCAGAGGTCCTGAGTTCAATTCCCAGTAACCACATGGTAGCTCACAACATCTATAATGAGATCTGGTGCCCTATTCTGGCATGCAGGCATACATGCTGGCAGAATACTGTATACATAATAAATAAATAAATCTTAAAAAAAATCTCCAACCCAAAAGGAAAATGTATCTAATGTCAAAGATTTTATTTGCACTCTCTTCTTAATCTTCTTCCAACAATCAAACTGTTCACTGCAATTCAACAGACACTCATTGCTTAACTGCAATCTTTTTGATATAGTAAGTGCATTACTGGCCTCATATAAATAATTAAGGTACAGGACACATCCATTCATTTATCTTGATGTTCTAAGGGAAATATCATGATATTGTAATGCTTGTTAAGACCTTTTGCTTGGGCTAGAGAGATGGCTCAGTGGTTAAGAGCACTGGCTGTTCTTCCAGAGGTCCTGAGTTCAATTCCCAGCAACCACATGGTGGCTCACAACCACCTGTAATGAGATCTGGTGCCCTCTTCTGTATGTGCAAGCATACATGCAGGCAGAACACTGTATATATAATAAATAAATAAAATTTTAAAATAAAAAAAGACCTTTTGCTTTAGAATGTTGCTACAAGTTAAAAAGTACACAACAGCCACCAGAAATCATTTCATATTGGAAAAAAATGGGAAAATAAAGAACACAGTCTTCATGGTAGTTTTTGTTTTTTTAATGCCCAATAGTTGTATTGTGTTTGGGATGGTGTCTCCAGCTCAGATCACCACTGTCGTAGTCTGCTTAGCCTTTTAGGACTGGGGTAACTTACTTTTTCTGATTCTTCATAGTTCTGGTGGCTAGAAAGTCTGAGATTAAGGTCCAGTGTCTTCTTCAATTGCTATCCATAGTATTTTGGGGACAGGATCTCTCACTGAAACTTGATAATTCAGCTAAATGGGCTTTCCAGCAAGCCCCAGGGATCCTCCTGTCTGTATACATACCAACTAAGCCAACTCCCTAGGCCTTTTGGATCTCCATTTTAAGGGTAATAGTCTTTTTTCATGAGGACTCTACCTTTGACTCTAATTACTCCCTAAGAGCAGTGAATTGTCAGGCTGCTTTGGGGTTTGTTCTGTTTTGTTATATCTGCTCAATGTGAGACCCTTGATTATTGTCAACTTGTACAGTCAACTATAGTGGGCTTCTGACTGCATGAGTATGTAATTCATGGCTTTTAAAAACATGCCATTGTTGTCCTATCTCTGCTAAAGAGATGAATAAATGTTGGTTTCAGTATCTAGACTTCTCCTAATGGACTAGATAAAATAAATTCCAAGAATGTCATTGGCTCAGTTTTGTTAGTCTAGGTGGAAAATGTCATATTAAGTTTGTCATGTTCAAATAATGTATACTGTGGTGCAGTTTTCTGAGAGAAAAAGAAATGTCAAATGAGTAGGCCTAGACTCAGTGAGACAGCTGGCTATAGATCATTTTCTACTGAAGTTCTTTGTAGACAGTTCAAGACAGTTCACCCTGGAAGTGCCTTCAATGCAAATTTCAAGATGGCTCTGCATCCAGGAAATACTCGAGTCAAGAGGCTCCAAGAAGAGGGATGGGGAGGTGGCTCAGTTGGTGAAGTGCTTATTATGCAAGCACAATGGCCTGAGTTCAAATTCCCCCAACAAATGTGTCGATAACCCCAAAGCTGGGGTAGTGAGGCCAGGCCAGTGTCAGGAGCTTTCTGATCAGCTGATCTAACCAAATTGGTGAGGTGTAGGCTCACCAAGAGACCCTGTCTCAATAAAAGAAGATGGAAAGCAACTAAGGAAGACACTCAGCATTGACTTCTGGCTTCGATGCATGTTCACACACATGACTTGCATGTACACTGTGTGTACACACATGCATGGTGCCCCCAAAAGAGAGAAAACTAGTAGGATACTATTCAGACATTCATGTCAACTGCCTAGTAGCTCAGTACTGTCTCCTCTCTAGGTCCCCATTATTATATTTCTCTCCTGGA
This sequence comes from Peromyscus eremicus, assembly GCF_949786415.1. Taxonomy (NCBI): domain Eukaryota; kingdom Metazoa; phylum Chordata; class Mammalia; order Rodentia; family Cricetidae; genus Peromyscus; species Peromyscus eremicus. The sequence continues at coordinate 40,757,792 of NC_081416.1, forward strand.
GGAGAACTCTATTACTTGGGAGGTGGTCATTCAGTCTATTTTGTCCATATGTACCATTGTGTAAACTACGTTCTAAAGTTCACTGCTTTCTGAAGGAGGAACCTGTGGATCCTTCTGAACAGTGTGCTGAGGTCTGCATTTTCCCCAGACCCTAGAACTCTGCTGATCTTGAGCTACAGCTGATGACATGTTTTTTCCATGCAGGCCATCTCATGTAGGTAAGTTTTCGAGTCCTTATTTCTAGGGTTTATGTCAACAGTTATATCTCTTTCCCTTCTGCAGAAAGAAGCCCCCTCTGCTTACTCAATTATTAGTACAGCAGTTCGACTTAGAATATCTTTTAGGGGATGGGGATTTAGCTCAGTTGTAGAGCGCTTGCCTAGCAAGCGCAAGGCCTGATGACATGTTTTTTCCATGCAGGCCATCTCATGTAGGTAAGTTTTCGAGTCCTTATTTCTAGGGTTTATGTCAACAGTTATATCTCTTTCCCTTCTGCAGAAAGAAGCCCCCTCTGCTTACTCAATTATTAGTACAGCAGTTCGACTTAGAATATCTTTTAGGGGATGGGGATTTAGCTCAGTTGTAGAGCGCTTGCCTAGCAAGCGCAAGGCCCTGAGTTTGGTCCTCAGCTCCGGGGGGAGGGGGGGGAATATATATATATGTATTACTCCTGTCCAGCTCAGGTATTTCTTTACTCACTGAGGTAGCTTTGAACCAGAGAAGACAGGGTGAAACTTATGACAAAAAAAGGTATCAGTGAATTAGTAGGTAAAATGAGTGGTGTATGCATTGTAACTAAGGGTTTGTTGTTGGATTTCACTCAACTCCAAGAAATGATGGGCCTAAGTGGTTGCTTTTCAGAAGCACCAGCCTAAAACCTGAGCTACATACATATTGAGAAACACTCAAGTTTCAGATCAAAATGGTTTTGGTCCCATGTCAACATTTTGTGAAGTGCTTTAATGTGGTCCTGTGTACACATGAGACCATGGATACCCACTGTTAACTTCTTATCATGGTGACAAGATACCTCAAAAACAAACCAAACAGTGACAACACCAAAGCAGTTTAAAGGAAGAAAGATCATTTGGCTGGCAGTTTTAGTCTGTGGTCACTTGGCACCATTGTCCTGGGCCTGTGGTATGGCAGAGCTGAGCTTCTGACTTCATGGTTGCCAGGAGATAAAGAGAGAGAGATCAAGGGCCAGAGAAAAGTTCTACCCTTGATGACACCTCAGACCTGCCCCCTTTACCAGAGCTAACTTCCTGTCATTTCTACCACCTCCTAATTCCTCTGGCTATGATCTATCAGTTCATTAATTCGTGATGATGTCAGAGCCCTCATGATCCAGTCATCTCTCAGTGCCCCATTTTCTAACACTGCTGCCACTGGGGACCACATGTAAGTGAGTGAGCTTCTGGACCATCCAAGTTCCCCTCTCTTTTTATTGTATAAGTTTCATTTATGCCAGACAGTAAGTATATTTCAAAACAGTGTTTCTGATGGCTGCTTAACAAAATCGTATAGGGTAGAATATAAAAAAATACAGATTCTCCCACTTTTTTCTGATCTACTGGGAATGAATTAAGACTCAAGAGTACTAACACAGGCATGTGTGGTTATTTTTAACTCTCCAGTTGATTTTGGTGAGCCAAGGTTTGGGAATGTCTTCATTAAAATATTTAAGCTACCTTTCCAGTCTTCAACATGACTTAAACCTCATCATCACGTTTGTCTCTCGATCAAAGGATTAGAACTCAAAGACTGATTCTAAGATATCTCTACTGCAATAGCAGTCTGGGATGCAAGTTCAATAGAAATTCTACATCAAGAGAGGAGTGATAATGATAATGAACCATTGTCCTGATTAGATTGACACTGAACCTCTCTACTATTTCAGCCATGGAAATAGCAGTGTAGAGTGAATTGGTTTTGTTCATCATACAATTCAGCCAGGAATACAATAAAAGATTTGGACCTAAAAGGTTAAGACAAATGTGGAAGGTAACACATTTGAAACTCACATTCTTGGCTTGGAAACACTCACTAAACAAAGCGAGACCATGGTCTGTGTTTGAGAGGAGTAATAGAAGAAGGGTATCAGGGAAATGGCAAGGCAAGATGATTATGATGGTGATGAGGCAGAAGGGCAGAAAGGGTTGCTTTGTTGAGATAGGATCTCACTACACAGTCCTGCTTGGCTTACAGCTTGCTATACAGACCATGCAGGTTTCAATTGTGGTAATCCTCATGCTTCTACCTCCCAAGTGCTAGATTTCAGACATGTGTCACTGTCTTAGTGACTGTTCTATTGCTGTGAAGAAACACCATGACCAAGGCAATTTATAAAGTAAGGCATTTAACTGAGGGCTTGCTTACAGACTCAGAGGGTTAGTCCATGACCATCATGGCAGGGAGCATGGTAGCAGGCAGGGAGGCATGGTGCTGGACAAGTAGCTGAGAGCTCATATCTTATCTGCAAGATGGAGTTACCGAGTGAGACTGGGCCTGGTATAGCCAGAGCTGGCTTTCAATGACACACCTCTAACAAGGCAACACTTTTTTTTTTGTTTTGTTTTTTTTTTGTTTTTGTTTTTGTTTTTGTTTTTTGAGACAGGGTTTCTCTGTGTAGCTTTGCGCCTTTCCTGGAACTCATTCTGTAGCTCAGGCCTGCCTCTGACTCCTGAGTGCTGGGATTAAAGGCGTGCACCACCACCGTCCAGCAAGGCAACACTTCTTAATCCTTCTCAAACAGTTCCACTAATTAGGAGCCAAGCATTCAAATGTATGAGCCTATGGGGATCATTCTCAAACTACAACAGCCACAGTAACTAACTAGGAAAAGTATTGTTACCTTTTCCTAGAGAGACACAGGTCCAACCACCCAGATGCACATCACTAGTAAGTATAATTTCACCAAGGTTCAACTTGGTGAGAACAATGAGTTTATTGTGCTTACAGAGCACAGGTGCAGGGTTACTTACAGACATGTGGGTAATCCTGTAAACAGATGCATCGCCATGAAGTCCCACCTCATCATAGATGGCAAACTCATGGAGTCCTGTCGTTGATCTTTTACTTTTTTATGTGGTCTAACATCTCCCAAGATCACATGTAGCTGGGGACAGATAATAACTTGAATCCAGGGGAGGGTCTCCTGACCAATACCATAGATCTGGCTATCACTGTATTGTTCTGCTCTAGCTGCCATGAGCAACAGTCCAAGAACAGGATCTTGTTATGGTCAGATGAAAATTCCCCATCACAGATGGATGATGATAATGACTTGTTTGTTTTTTGAGACAGGGTCTGATTTTATAGACCTTGCATGGCCTGGAACTCACTATGTAGACCAGGCTGGCCTCAAACTCAGAGATCCATTTGTCTCTGCCTCCTGAGTGCTGAGATTAAAGGCATGCTACCATGTCTGACCAACTAGAGTACTATTTTTGTGCCTCATGAATGCATGCTCTCTTTCAACTTACACCCATCCTTGTTACCTCTGACACAGAGAAAAGTTACAAGTCTTCTAATACCTCTGAAAAGGAGGCATATCCTTGGCTTAAGTGACATAAAATTCCCTTTTGAAGTACTCAAGATTCTTCCCCCAAAGGCCATTTAGATGCACAATCTTTTGAGACACAGATCTGTTTTGAGCAAGAAATATACCAAATATAGAATGCAATTTCCACAAGCAAGAAACAGATACCAAATATAGAATGTAATTTCAGTGACTTATAGACTTGAGCTTAAAACAGAAGGCAATGAAGAAAGCCTAGTGGTGGGATTCCATTTCCATTCCACCACATTGATTTTTGTTCACCTCAAGACTGATTCTTACACTCCATCTATTAGAATCAGGCCTCTTAGACACCTTTTACAGAGGTTCTCAGCTGTGTTAAGTGATGTAAAGCCAGGTATGGTGATGCATGCCTGTAATTCCAGCACTGGAAAGGTTAAGGTTGGACGACACTGAGCTTGAAGCCAGACTGGGCTACCCAGTAAGACCCTGGTTTTATGTTTGGTTGGCTTTTTAAAGGTGTGTGTGTGTGTGTGTGTGTGTGTGTGTGTGTGTGTGTGTGTGTGTGAAGAGATGGCTCAATAGTTAAAGAGCATTTTCTGTTCTTCCAGAGGACCTGTTTGCCTCCCAGCATCCATATGAAATGGCTCAGAAGACGTGTAACTACATTTAATGTTTAATGCTATTTAACCTATTACTCACACCATCATTTCATCTATATCGATGAAGGCACTCAGGTGCAAAAGTAACTTTTCCAGAGTCACAGACTATTTTCAGACAGAATCTCACTGTGTATCCCTGTCTGGCCCAGAACTCACTTTTACTGTATAGCCCTGCTCGCCCAGAACTAACTTATGTAGACCAAGCTGGCCTCAAACTGACAGAGATCTGCCTGCCTTTGTCTCCCAAGTGCTGGGATACTGATACTACTCTGGATATACTAGGTTAAGCAAAATACACAAAAATTAATTTTACCCTTTTTACTTCTTCAGAAGTGATTGTCAGGAAATTTAAAGTTACATAATACTTACATTTCTATTGCAGCACCTGTAAAAGAATTTTAAAATACAACTTGTACAAACACTCTCAGTTAGTAGTATTTTGAGTAAGTAAATGAATTTTTTTTTTTTTTTTTTGGTTATCAGTCTTATAGAATATCCCTTCTGATATACTTTAATAGAGATCTTTCAAGAACAGCCTCCCAAATCCAGAAGATGGCCAGAAAAACTCCAGTTTGGCCAGAAAGTAGTTTAGATTACCTCAGCAGACACCAGAACATTTGTTTCCTGCTGGATACTGGGAATTCTGCCTAATCACCCTGCTCCTGATGTTCTTAGTAACTGTAGCTCATGGCTAGTTTATCTCCAGGCCAAACAGGAATGGCTGTGTATTACCATCCCTTCCAAGAAGATCTTTAAAGGCATAAATTAAACTGATGCAGCACTGGGTGCTCTAGCCTGAACAGGACCTGTTTTCTAGGTAAGCAAATTCACACCATTTCTAGCTTTTGTTTAAACACGTTGTATTTGTGGTATGCCTAAGCCAGACCTTGATTCACTGCATTGAGATGTTCCTTGTAAGAGTTAAAACAAAATGGAGTGAATTGTGCAGAAGAACCACATACAGAAAACAACTATGGCCTTAAAACGGAAAAAAATTGATTCCTACTATTCTTAATACCACAGAAAACCACTTTTAAGAAAACTCAACAACAAAATATGAGTGGAAGATAGAGCCCAATGAAAGATCTGAATAAAAGTAACCTTACTGTCCATTTCATACCCTGGTTCTAGCATTCTAGGAATATAATAACCATCTTACATTTTTTCATCTAGTATTTTATACTGGCATAATCCTCTATTGAATTACATAGCTGTTCTGTTTTACACAAGAGTCTTATGTGGGCTTCCTGATAGTTACATATCTCAATTTATCAAGAAATAACAACCATTAACTACTCTTTAATTCACTAAAACCTTTCTTTTAAAGCCTCAAACATACCTATCACCCCAGCACTTAAAAGCCATGCCCAATGTGATACAATGAGATTGAACTTGCTTCAAATAGGTTTCATCTGATATTTTTCTCATTGATATAATCTAGGCAGTAATAAAATTGGTTATGTGACCCCAGATATTCAACACTATCTAATTTTTTATGTCAATCGAATAATCTAAGTATAGCTGAAAATGGCACTTTAAAAATGTCTTAAGCTTATCTCTACATAATTAAAATTCAAATGGCTAAAGACTAATAAGTTGGCACAGTAACCATTTTTCTAACAAGTTTTTACTGCAGAATGACTTTACATTAACCTCAAAGCTTAATGTTAGAAGCCATTTAGTACACTATGTAGGTTTATTAGCTATATACCTTAAGTCCAAGGGAGGGCTTCCTTGGGAAATATACTCTAGTGAAGTAATTTTCTCATAGGTGTGGACGTAGAATTAAACAAAAACCCAAAACACTAGGGGTTGTGTAAAAGTAGAAAGATGGGACACAACAGAAGGCCTCAAGCACTATTTAGGTGTTAATGTAATTTGTATGTTTGAATCTATCTTTAGTGATGGGGCAGGACAAAAAAACAGAAGCATGGGCCAGTGAACTTAAATTTGCCGTAGATTATACACACAAGCTGCTTGAGAAATGTAGACATGAGTATTTGGCCTAGTGTGGAAAAACATAGATACAGTGAGTTTATGGACTATTTCTTTTGTGAACAGTTCTTGTCCTTGACTGAACATTGATAATGTAGAGATTTCCTTAACTTTTGAGTAAACTATCAAATTAACCCCCAAACTGCTTTTGTATATTTCACCATTTCAGATGCACATGACCCCAAATCCTAACGTGTCTCGCACAGCCCAGACTGGCCTGAAACTTTCAGTAATCCTCCTCTCAGCCTCTGGAGTACTGGGATTTTGGCACAAGATGCTATATGCCTAGCTAAAATCTAAAAGTTCTGTAGTGACAATTGAAAAAAAACAAATCAAGTAAAAAAATTCAAGAGTATCAATTTGCTTAAAAGTAACCTATAATTTACTTCATTTGCTATTGTTAAGTATCTCATGTGGTCATGGCCAACACCTTTAATCTCAAAACCAGCCTGGTTTACATGGCAAATTCTAAGACAGCCTGGACTATATAGGAACCTGCCTTTAATCCCAGCACTTGGGAGGCAGAGGCAGGAGGATCTCTGTGAGTTCAAGGATAGCCTGGTCTACAGAGCGAGATCCAGGACAGGCACCAAAACTACACAGAAAAACCCTGCCTCGGTTGTGTGTGTGGGTGGGTGTATCCCTAACCAAAAGGAAAGCAGCACTCAGCTGTTGTGAACAAAAATATTTATGCTACAAAGCTCATTTTTACTTCGACAGAAATGTGCTCTGGGGGATACAAAATTGGACTCTGCAATTATCATCTTTAAATTGTATTGTGTGTGTGGCGCTTGCATGCAGGTCAAAGGACAGGTAGTTCTCTGGGTCCTGGGGTTGCAACCCAGGTCGTTAGGCTTGGTGGCAGCACACATGGTGCCTGCAAAAGCTAGAATGTTCCTTGAAGTGTTGGAGCTGCAAGCAGTTGTGAGTTACCCTACACAGGTGCTGGAAACTAAACTTTCGACCTAAGGTGGAGCACCAAGCACTCTGTTCTCTCTCCAGCCAGCCCTCAGGTACACAATCTTATTGACACTAACACTCTCCAGAGTTATGATCTAATACAGCAGACAACATCTACTTTAAGAATTGTTTCAAATGAATTTATATACACGCAGGTTATGTACAGAAAGTAAGGACTCACCCAAGTTATGACATTTATCTAAAATGCACGCATACTTCAAGTGGTGGGTATGGAACAAGCTGAGGCTTCATATAGCCATATAGTCATTTTGAAACCATAAGAACATATATAAAAATAAAGTCCACATATGTTTAGCATTGTGCCACTATCTTAGTAAATAGTTACCCTTTTTGGGCTACTAGTTAGGAACTCTTAATGTAGACATCTTCAAAGAGAACCTAACTCAGAAGAATGCCTCCAATCACTTCACTACTGTGAAAGTTGGAGATCTTAAGTTAGGCATGGCAGGCTATAATCCAGCAGGAGTTTGAGATCAGCCTAGGCTACACGGTGATTTACAATTGGCAGTCAGTCTCAAAATCAACCAGTCAGCCAGGCACGGTGGCACAATCTTGCAATACCAAGACTGGCAAGACTGCTATAAATTCAAGGCTAGCTTGGGGTACAAAGCAAGATCATTTCAAAATCAAAAAAAGCTACAGATCTTAGCCTTTCTCTTAGGTAGTTTGGTGCAACCAAATTCATTTTTTATCCAAGTTCTAAATGTCATTCTGAAAAGTTAAATAGCAAGTATGCTATTTAATTTTAAATTACTTACACTTTTAAAGTGCTTTACTGACATTCCTGAATTACACGTGATATTCTAAAAAACAAAGCAGGTAAGTGTGGCCTTACAGCAATGATAGCCCAATACTAAATCCTTAATACACACACATACACAAACCCAACCTATCTTTCCTTTGTAACCATCCACTGGGTTAGAAGCCCTAGCTTTAGATAAGGCCCACTAGATTACATGTAAAGATTTGCCTATTTACAGGACTAACATAGTACTTAATTACAATGTACATAGCAGTTAAATTAGTCTAGAATGAGACACACTGAATTCAAGAGTCTAGGAAGAACCTAGGAAGATCTTCCTAGGTGCCTTACACACTGAAACTATTCTCCCCAGCTGTTCTTAAAATATCTAAATCCAAATCTTAAGGTCCTCCCCCCCATATATAGATAGATAGATAGATAGATAGATAGATAGATAGATAGATGGATAGATAGATAGACAGGGACCCTAAGATTTGGATCTATAACACACATGTTATATAGACAATACGGACACATGGGTATATGACTTATAGAGATGTGTGTGCATGTAGCCAAGAGCTCACACTCCTTTAACCTAAACACCCTGGAAGACAAGGCAGGAGGATTACAAGTAACAGATGAACCTGGGTTGCACAATGAGTCCCAGACCAGAGCTAGGGTTGAGACCCTAACATCCCTCCCTACCCCAAAATGTGATAATGAAATCATTGATTTTTGCAATGTTTTGCTACACATTGATGGGGGGGGGGGAGGCACGCACAAGGGTCCACCATCTGAGCATCTAACTTTTAGGTCAGAAGTACTTGCATTAACATGCATGCAGCCTTTGGTTCAGTCCCTAGAAAAAAAGGTAAAGCATCAGACTTTTGTCGACATTTGTAAGGAGACAAAGTCATTTTAAAATGAACAAGTTTCCCTTTTAAAATGCTTTTAACTCAACCAATTCAATACCCTACAGACTGAGGGGATAATACTGCTCAACACATGGACTCCTGCAAAGCATTTCAACTTGATGTAACAGCAGCATTCGTCAAGAAGGGATGGAAGTGAACCAGGCTATTTCCACTCTGAAGTCATCCCTGAAAAGCAAAGGCTTTATTCTTGATTTCAGCTGGCCTGGAGCATTTGCTGTTATTTATTATTATTTAAGCGTAACAACTGCATAGACTCAGTCGAAGGTGCTTGCTTTCCTCTCTACATTAGAGCCAAACCCACACAGAAATAAAGCAACTGTTTTCTGTTTTAAAAAAAAAGGTAAGTCATACCTACTTTATCATTCAGCAGTCTTATGTCACCAGAAGAAACACAACATAGAATATATACATATATGCAATATTTAAATTTCATTCCTTTCTCAAATTTTAGGACCATTTCACCTGAGCTCTTCAAAATTTGCCTAACATGTGCCACACCTGAGGAAGTTTCATGACCAGCTCATGGTACTCACATGATGGAGTTCAAGAATGATCATGAAAAATAAATTTGCAAGAGACAATTGAATATGAAAATTTTCCTATTTTCCCTGTTTGGGGGTCTAAGGCTTAGAAACCCAATGAACAAGAAGTTTCCCTCTGTACACTGCTTTTATTATTTACATAATACAATATAGCATCAATGCTGAATAGCATGATTATGTGCAATACATAAATATGAACTATCTGTACACATCTGCAAATCTAACTCAGAACTGAAGTACATAAAATTGAAGCAAAACTGAATGTTTTAATAAAGAAAAACTAGGACTGAACACTGCAATAAATCAGAAGTAGTGCCTTGTGTACATACTTAACTATTTACAGATGAAAACAGGCATTACCACAACACTAATCTAACTATACTCATTTATATATAAAAAACACAAGTTTCATACATCACAAAAAAACCTTCCATTATAACACAGAAGTGATATTACCAGACAAGCATCAGTGAAGTATACTGCCTTTTCTAGTTGTTATTGTACAATGCTGTAGATAATGCAGCCCATGCAATACACCCAAGAACACTAGAGTCCTACACCCAAATACAATATGATAAAGCAGCCCTCTGCAAGTGGTGCTGGATACCACTAAAGAAGTCTACTGCAGCCATGTTGGTTATGATTTTCCATGCAGAAGGGTACAGTTACATTAAGAACTGAAGTCTTTAAAAAGCTTTAAACATTCTTTCTTGAACCAAAACATTCAACAAAAGATGCACATGAAAAATTAACTGTTCAGATACCTTTGCAACTTAAAATTCAGATGCATGTTATTTAACAGAGCTGCTGTATGTGAAAACCAAACGTAGAGTTTAATTTCTTCTTGTAAACAAATCCTAGTGCAGTTCTGTGCTACAATTTTAGTAATGAGAATGCAGATTTATCTTCTGGTGCAGGCCAGCACAAAGAGCTTCAAAGATTATCTCAGGCACCCTGTTGTTGACTTGATGGTTTTACTTATAACCAGTTGTTGACGTTACCTTTCGCAGAATGTCCTAATTGACAGCTTTTAGAAGACCAATTTAACCAGGCTTATACATGGCACCAAAATACTGGTTTTGTAGCTTTCTTCCTGCTTCCAAAAGTCATGTCGAAATTAAGGTGAAGTTTGACTATGGTAGTAGACTGCCAGTCCTTTTCTGGTGTACCATTTTTTTTTTAAAGTACAGGCACATAACACTAGCCAAAGATTATACCTTGATTACATTCCCAAAAGGCAGATATGCTGCAAACATGCAGAGATTTCATTCATTTAATTTGGCACATGGAACTAAATTTTGTTCCTATTATCTGTGTATTTCAATTTGTTGTGCAGATTTTGTCCAATTTTACTGAGGGGAGGGCATATACATTTGTAGGGCTGTATCTATCCAATTCTGCCTGTAACAAACACCCAAACATCCTAAAATATCAATTATAAGACAGACAAGTATAAAGCAAAACTCTGGAGAACATCAAAGGAAAATGGCCATGCATCTGCTCTTTAATGTTTTCCTACGATATATTAAAATAAAAACAAAGTTTCAGTCTCTTCACATGTAGTAATTTTATATTCTCTGGATTTTTTCAGCCACAACAACTGGATTCTCTTTTCTGATTTTTGCTGCAGCTTCTGCTTTGTAATCATATGGACAGTTGTGCTTGTCAGAGTAACGGTGAAGTCCACAAAACAAATTTCCACATCGGCAGTCAAACCCTGCACAAACAAGAGGAATCACTTGGCAACTTGTAGCAATTAGGAAAACAAGCACTCTAGTCACTAGAGAAAAGGAATGGATTTTCACTGCTTTGATTATGAAAGATCATGTCAATCCTGACAATGGGGTAGAATTCATGCAAGCTCTAGAATTAGGATGACTTGAACTCAGAACACAGCCTTACCAAACCACCCCTGAGTTGAGTATCTTACATGAAAACTACATACAACCAACTATAAAATTCTGTTGTAAAAAATACCTAGACCATTTCATGCCTGGCTCCAAATAGGTGTTCACTGCTGTTAATTCAGCTACCTTTTTTTCTGTAAGCATCAAAGGAAGGAATCAAAAGGGACAGACTTTTCTTTATCAGATACAGAAAAACAATTCACAAGGCCCAAGGTTAATGATAATGATTACATACATGACTAGGCCAACATTACAACTGGATGGAAATTAAATCCAACCTCTCAACCCACTAGCTCACCCTTTCTGGAAATGTTAGGACCCTTTTTCTTTCTTTCCTTTTTAGTACTGTGTAAAACAATAGTTTCTTTTGGAGTGACTCTTTTAAGATGTGAATTGTTTTATGTGTTAATACCTGTAAGGCCAACTTTCTTTCTACACATAAAACATCTGTTCTTCTTTGGTTTGGGCAACTCAGGAGCCTTTTCTTCACTTTGAGAAGTACTGGGTTGAGAAACTGATGGACTGGGCTGAGTGACAACTGAAAGACAAGATTATAGATTAGAAATCTGTCTGGAAATCAATAGCTGACAATTATGTTTAAGTTTAAAAGAATAGTATTTAAGAGAAGCAGCTAAGATTTGGAATGTATGTTTAAGCAGCCTTTCTTAAGTTTGACTATTTCCTGCCAATTACTATACTAGTATACATTTTTGGTAAATAAATGGTAAGACATTCTCTCAAACAAAACAAGCAGCTGCTTTCTAAAAATCTAAACAAAGATTATCAAGCATACTGGATAGGTTTCTGAAGTATTAATTTTAGACTAGACCAGGATTTTTTTGTTGTTTTGACATGGTCTTACACTGTAGCCCAGGCTGTCCGTGAACTTGAGGCCATCCTTCTGCCTAATGCATTGGTGGTGGGATTACAGGAATACACCAAACTGGCTTCTAACCAGGTTTTTTTTTAAATGGCACAACTCTTATTTTCACTATTACTTCTGACTAAGTGACATATCAAAAGGCCTCACCCTTTCTTAATCTTTTTGTTAATTTCTAGCAACAAGATCTGTCACAATAAATGAAAAATTGCAGACTGCTGTATTAAAGCCCCAACCCCTACTAGTTCTTCAAAACAAAATACCAAAATAATTTGCTAATACAACATGCTAATTCCAATGCTTAGTATAACCAAGTTTCTAGGAAAAGCAGATCGCTTTAATGTAAACTGATCTCTTAATTCACATTAGCAAATACACACAGTGGTATCAACAGCCTAGTAGCAGACCAACAGAAAATATTCTACCTATTTTTTCCTAAGCTACAATGATAGCCTTAATTTAATTTTTCCTGTGGTATGAGAATAAGTAGTTGGGAATGGGAATGTTAGCCATTTTTTTTTTTTGTCTACACTTAAAATGTTAACAATCAGCTCCTCAGACATACAAGGGAAAGGGAGGATAGAAAAGTAAAGAAAAAGCAAATAGCAGTGAATCAGATTTCTATCAAGTAACAAATGTGGTTATTAGCTACAGATCTACTTCCAAGTAGCTTGTGTGTGGAAAACATAAACATGTTTGGTCAGTTTTTTCAAAGCTGGACTTACTACAAATACAGATTTGCCTGCCATTTCATGACCAAATAATCTGACTTTTTGGGACTGATACAGTATAGGGGGAAAACAAAACAACAAAACAAAACGGCATATTAGCAAAAGTCTTCAAGACAGATTGCAATCCCCTACAATCATTTTACACTTCACTGTTTCCCGTCTACAAAACCAAACAGATTTGAGTAAATCATGTGCACATAGATAACACTAACACAAGTCAGTCTTCTTGGAACATTAGGGAACTTCTGGTTGTGTTATAAAAATAGCTCGAAAGCCACTACCCATTGAAAACAAAAGCCCTTCCATACCGTTTAAGGTCTCACAACACATGTACTAGGGATCCCACATGTTTACAACTCTCAGCATTAGTATGTTCTTTTGCTTTACTGTTTCCTACAACACCAACAGAGTTGAGACTAAATAGTTATTATAAAACTCCCCATGGCCATGCCATTGAAAGTCATTAAGTTCTTACCACATAAATAGTTTCCAGACTACTTGATTGCTTTTAGGAGTGAGGGTAATGAGGGAATGAGCAGAAGAGGGTAAAAACACTAATAGTTTATATTCTTTGATACTGCTTATTTGCTCGACCTCTAATTTATAGCTCTCCCTCTTTGGTTTTTCAATGAAAGGAGAGAATCCCATCACCAACTCAATTCCTTCTCATACTTCGAAATTCAGAACTGAACTTGTATTAAACTTAAAAAGCATACCTGGCTCTGACACCTCTGTTTTCGGGGTAGTTATTTTGTCCTCTCTTGAAATGCTCATTTCTGTCATTTGTTGAGTTACAGGCAAGGCAGCCACAGGCACATTTCTATTTGAGTTCAAGCAAACAATTATTTTTAAAGATGTTAAGGGTATTATTTTTTGAGATAAGTTGTCAATTCAAGTTTAAATTATGTGTTATTTTCAACATGATCAAATGGCACCAGATTAATTTAAAAATTTGGAAAAGATATTTGATGTCCAACATAAATGAGTAAAAATAAAGAAACTAACTTGATAAATGGCTCATCAACTCATGGCTGCATATTTATATAGTATCACATTGTAATATCTAGAGTTTTAACTGTGCCTATAATTTAAGGGCAAAAGGAGCAGTTGTGTTGAAACACCTTGTGAGGCACTGTAATACAGTCAAGAGTCTTATCTTTACAATCCCTAATCCTCAATTACAAAGAAATAAAAACAACATTTTTCACAGTGGCCTTGAGGGGTTTATGAAGTATGCTGTGATATACGCCTTTATTCAACGATCCAAGAGCCAGATATTAATGGAATCCTTCAGTGCACATGTAGGCAAAGCCAAGGCCACCTGATACAACCACCTTGATTATTAAAGGTATAGTACAGACATCTTGATTTTCCTATTAGAGACTTGGAAATGTTCACTCTTACCTTGATTTTTCAGATGTGCTGCCAGCAGCACCTTCACAGTTGTTTAAACTAGCATCTGCTCTCTGTACAGATGCAGAATCTGAGGTAGGACTGTTGGAACCACTAGCTGTCCCTATTTAAAAAAAAGGGATCTGTCAGAAACAAATCAGCACTACAAAAATCCACTTAGTAAATAAAGACTTAGTAAGTATCAATACTTGCATTTAATTTAGTGATCTAAGCACCTTCACTGCACTGCAATCCTACACTTGACATTCAGACAAAAAAAAAAGGTCATAACCCAAAGACATGTATGAAAACTTCAAAAAGGAAAACTGAAAATATTACAAGATGTGTGCAGAATAGTCATTTGTTCCTGAGGTAGTCACGGGAAGCACTTGAGCTGTTGTCTTAAAGTCAAGCTCTTGTCAGGCATTCTCAAGTTTTCGATATTCTCTTGATTCTTAGGTTTTTCTCTCCACCAGTTCAAGTGTTTTTTTTTCCTTGGAAACAACTTACCCATTGGGCTCATTCTGCCACTATTCTGTTGTCTCTGAAGATGTTCTTTGTAGCAAACAGAACACATTCCATTTGTCCTAGGATTCCCATAAAAGCCACAGCCTGTACTACATAGCATGGGCCCTGGGGTCTGGTTAGTTTCCTGAGCCATATTTTTCTGCTATAAACAAAACAGAATTTTAGAAATTAGCATGTCACAAAAACAAATTGAATACAATACAATCACCACTATACCTTTGTTATTCCTAAACACCAAAATCTGTTACTAACAAAAAATAAGATTGTGCTAGTTAGACAAAAATGAGTATATCTTATTGACTTTAAAAAACAAAGAATGTGAAAGAACTGTTCTAGGGCCAAAAAGAAACTATACCATTCAATAAAGTGTATGATTTCATCTGTTACTATTTAATTTCAGTTTCTGAAGATGTCAGCTTGCCAATTTATCAAGTATTGTTTGAATCAATTTTGAAAACTCCCACTTTTACTTTCTGCTCTTGTACTACAAGTCAACCATTTCAAAAGATGGTTAGTTCAATAGGGTAAATGCAAAAACAGGGAGAAAAAAAAATCATCCCACAATAATCCAACTAATCACCATCTCTTGATATTTATTAGTTCAAGTTGGCTGAATCCTGGATTTAGCCCTATAGCTTTTAAATAAAGATTATTGTATGTGTGTGTTTGTCTGTCTGTATGTGCACATGTATCCCTGGTACCTACTCATTCAACTCCTTGCAACTGGAGTTAACACACCACATAGTGTGAGCCACTATGTGGGTGCTGGGAATTGAACCCAGTTCCTCTGATGAGAGCATCAAGCACTTTTAAAAGGTTGACCTATCTCTACAGCCCACCTACAGCTTGCCTGTCTTAAAGACATACTTGGGCCCCATCAGTAATACTTCCACTGAGACAGGTACCTGTAGCCTCAGTGCCTAGCAATGTGCAAAGCAGAAATTATCAGCCACCAATTTTTCAGTCTCTATTAACTTTAACAAATATTTCTTTTTCTCCTGTCAAAAATAAAAATCTTGGGGTTTTTATGAGTTGGCTCAGTGGTTAGGAGCACTGACTGTTCTTCCAGAGGACCCAGGTTCAATTCCCAGCACCCACATGGCAGCTCACACCTGTCTGTTCCAGGGCTTCGGACATCTTCACACAGACATACACACAGGCAAAAACACCAATGCACATAAAATAAAATAAATTAAAAAATAAAAATCTTTCCAAACCCAAACTTGATGATGTAAGCAATATAAAAGCATACTCTTTGGTCATGGTTAATATTTAGTGTTAGGCTACCAGAAAGAACTTTACATAGCAAGCATACCTGAGCCTTTCAAAAGTTGTTTAAATTCGCATAAAAGTGAGTTAAATTTATATTTCCCACTGTGTAAGAGAAAATACACATTAGAAAAAATTACTTTTGAAAGAATTATGGAAAAAGCACTATTTGAGTGCATTTGGTTAAAATGAAATTGTGGTCACTCATTTTTTTCAGCTACTACACAGTAAGACACACCCTATTAACTCTTTACCAAAATTACAAAAATGAAGAAAGGGGCTAATCAATGTGACCAGGACAGAATCCTGACCATGAGTACCCAGTCTTGAACAGTTAAATGACAGCAATCTTTGCTTTTGTTAGCACAAGAAAACTTTATTCGAGCAAATCAAACTTGTATACAGTGATTAAAAGCCACAGTTTAGAATAGCAGTAATTTAGTGAACACTGTCTCTTTAAATAGTGAGTGGAATTTAGCTGACTCATTTCAGAGCAGGGCAGCGTAAATATGTCAAGATTACTTATGCAGTTTAATAAATACTTTCAGTTGAGGTTTTTAAATGTTGAGTGTAACACACACACACACACACACACACACACACAAAATAACAAATTATGTATCTTCATTTTCTCCATACAGTGTGATGACCTTTCTTTATCCTATGCAAAAAGCTGGGCCTTTTTCAGCCCACTTAAGAACTATGCTAGTTTCATTTACTAGGCTAACTAACTTCCAGCAACACCTGACATTCTTTCAAAGTATACTGAGGGAATCTTAAGACCAACCGATCAAATCAACCCTGTTTTTAGTTACTAAGAAAGCACTTTTCTTACATGAATGAGAAGATCCCACCTAATGAATTCCCCACTTAGACAAGGATTCCACCTTCTTCAGAAAATACAACTCAAATTCTTAAACCTAAGTACACAGAAAGAACAAGAACCATCAGTCTTCTATAAGGCTCCCCCTCCCCTACTAAGTCAGATTTTAAATGCCATCACATGTGCACAGCTTGCTTTAATATTTCTCCAAAGCTTAGATCACATGGGAGGGCGCTTCAGCCTGTCACAAGGCTGCAATGTGACAAGCTGAGCTGGATGGAGGCTCTCACATAAAGCCTAGTCAACAGGGGCCTCTGAAATCAGCTTCTATTTATATCTCAGAGCCTGCCAACTCCTACACAACCCCAAGAACTAACGATGCAGCACTCATATATCTCACATAACAAAACAAAATGCAATTAAGGCCTCCAGGTTTTTCTAATGCAGGATCAAAGAACAATCTCACCTTCAATCCACAATACCCAAGCAGAATTAATAGCAAAGTAAAATGTGGTTATTGAAAAGGGGGCAAGAGGGGTGTGAGCAGGCACAGTAGAAAACGCACGTTAGCATAAATACCGCTTACATTTAATGAAAAATATAGGGTGTTTGTTAGTTTACATATCCTGTATTTCCCTTCTATTCTGGAAAAAAAAAGTTGTTAGAAACTTAGTATTCATCCATAAGCCAGCCCTTCCAGGCAGAGCTGCGATGGTTGTTTTGTTTTTTGTTTTTTTTAAAGTAAAGTTCACGGCTTTTCTTAGCTCATAGCTTAAAACGAACCTTGCTGGACTAACGACACTTATTTTCCAATTCAAAAACTGAAATGAATGAGCTTTTCTTTTAAACTATGGGATAGCTATTTCAGGGGCACATGGTTATAAACGGCAAGACCACTCACTAACCTGGAGCTTAGACCCGAATTCTAGGCTCTAATGTGCCACTAAGCCTGACCTTGGGCAAGTCCTTAGTCTCCGGGTCTCGGTCACCTCAGCCAGCTTTTTAAAAGCTCCCTTTCCAGATTAATTAATACCAGTCCTAGGCACACACAAAAAAAGGTACCACTAAAACAAATCCCTCATTTTGGGCGGGACACTTTAAGAACAAACTTGAAAGGTAAAAGTCAATAATAGTTTCATCAATTGAGGTTATGAAATCTCACTTTTAAAGAAATCATCAAAATGAGAAAATTCATTTTTATCGTACTATATTTTCTCTTGGTTTCTGAATACCAAGCTCAAGAAACGAGGTTCTGACCCATATATTATTTCCTCCTAAACATCCGGGTATATATTCTTAGCTTCACTCGACATATAACTTCTAACACCTCCCTCAAAATACAGCTCCATGGAGTACACGGAAAGCGAGCAAAATGTGAACGTTCACCAATGTTCCCGTAGACAAAGGGAGAGGCGCTCGATCTGCCTCCATGAAAAGGATCTTGAGGGACAGTGCTTAACCACATTGAAAAAACTAAAAACAAAACAAAAAAAAAACCCTCCGGGAGAGAGCCGTGGGGCCGGCTCCCAGCGATTTCGACCGAGTTCGGGGCCCGGCGGCCCCCATCCCCCTCGCAGCGCAGGCCGCGCTCCGGGAAGCCCGGCAGGGCCTGCTCCAAAAAGCACTGAGTCATGCACTCGGCGGCCCCTCGCCGGAACGACTCGGCGGCGCGGAGAGCCGGGCGCGGCAGCCGTCACGGCCTTTGTCTGTCCGCCGGCCGGCGCCGGGAGCCGCGGCACGCCGGGCATTGTCCGGGTCGGTCGGTCGGGCGGGCGGCCGGCCGCCCGGCCGGGCCCGTCTTTGTGCTCGCCGATCGGGCGTGCTCCCGCCCCCGCGCCGTCCCGGCCCGCGCCACTTACCCTGCGGGGCCCGGATGCACTAGCGAGCAGGCGCGCGACGCCGGGCGGTGGGCCGGGCCGAGGCCTCCGGGAAGGGTTAGCGGCCGCCGCGGGCCGGAGCGGGCCGGAGCGCAGGCGGAGCTACGCCGGCGCCGCGGGGGCCTCCTTTGTTCGTGCAGAAGCGCCGAGGCGGCCGAGCCCCGCCGCAGCTAGGGTGGGAGGGCGGCGGGGGAGGAGGAGGAAGAAGAGGAGGAGGAGAAGAAGAACCGCAGGCCGCGGACGACCGCCGCTCCAAGGCGCTCGGCCGCCGGCGCCTCACGCCTCCACAGCGGCGTCCCGGCCGAGCGACGAGGCGCACGGAGCGCGCGGGAAGAGGCCTTGAAGGCCAAGAGGGCCGGAGGACGGTGCTCTTCGGGCTTCCGCCTCCGCCAGAGGAGCTGCGCGACTCCGGGCAGCGAGCGGACGCCTGGCGGGGTGCACACGGCTCCACGATCCGGCCGACTGACGCTCTCGCTCTGACCGGCGCTCGGGATCTGAGGGAAAGGGCGGCGGGGGCGGGGCCTGTGCGTCAGCGAAAACCCGGCCGGCACGCCGCAGCGCGGTGACGTAGAGGCCCGAGGCCCCGCCCCCGGCCCGCAGGCCGGCACCAGCTGGGGGCGGGGCCGCGCTGGGGGTGGGGCGGGGCGAGTCCGGAGGCTGCGGTCACCGGAACCTAGTCACTCTCCGGCCGGCGGTTCCCTGGGTGGAGCTGCTGTGGCCGGTCCGCGGAGGGAGGCGCGTCTATTTTTAACCCTATTGTCCGCCCTCAGCCTCCCTCGCCAGCCCAGTTCTCACGCTTCGTCCCCAGCTCCGCTGCTGTACCTTCCCCGCGGGACGAGCAGGCACGGCCGGGAGGAGGCTGGCACGGTTCCGGCTGTCGCCGCAGCTCCGCCCGCCACCGCCCAAGGTCGCGGTTCGCTGCTGGCTCTGATCTACGACCGCCCGCCAGACCCAGTCCCGCGCCGCCGCCGTTCTGAACTGTTAGGCCAGCCTGTAGAAAAACCCTGGAAATCGACTATTCCAGGGAAGCACGGAGAATCGGGACAAGACTGAAGAAATGGAACGAGGGGCCCAACAAGCTGGACCCCAGGAAAGGGCAAGGTGCTGGATACCTGCCCAGACTACGGAACAGAAACACCTCTTCACGGGTTCACGGGCACAAATGTAGTTTCTACCGATCTAAAGAACACATACACAAGTGGTTAGGGCTACCTTAGCCTCAGCTAGAATGTAGTTAAAGGCCTTTCCCCTAGGTACATTATAGTTGGCCTTGGCTGGAGCCCAGGAACCTTATTTCTAGGTCATACGTCGGGTGATTCGCGTTTTGGATATTGCGGGAGGAGTGTGGGGGAGGGGTGCTGCTGTCCCAATGCTCCAAATCAAACAGCTCTCAGTACAGCAAGTGAAGTACCTGGGACATAGTGTGTTTAAAAAACATATTTCGGGGTCATATTGCTAAGATCAAGTAACTTATTTGAGATTTAGTCTGGGTCATTGGTTCTAGGATATTTGGAACTTATTTCTGCAAACTAGTAAATAGTAAAAATTACTGCTATCATTTACCGTTCGTTTTCAGCGTCACATGTTTTTCATTCGGGGTCTCCTTAATTTATCACAGTAATTTCTTGAGAAAAATGGCCTGTCTATTTGTCTGATAGGTAGTCATGATAAAGGATGCTTGCCTGGAGCAGTAGAGGGTGGAAAGGCTAATAGACATCATACTTACTTGGGATAAAAATAACAAGAGAATTAAAAAAAAAAAAGAGCACAATTTATTGTCTCCCTTTACTCTCCTGTTTCAAAAACGAGTTTCACAAGATTCTTATCTTGTCCAATTTAAACAACAACAAAGTCATTTTAAAATCAAGCTGTCGATGCCTACTCATCTGAAAGCCTAATCAATAATCTGCTTAGACTTTCTGTCTTCAAAATCAAGAATCTTCTATTTTATTTATAGTGAATCATTTTTGGATTAAGGATTGCTTAATGCTAAAAAAACAAAATTGATCAATATTATAACTTAAAATTGACAAGTAATACAAAATCTGGTAATTTAAGTAAAACTTGGGTATTGTCTATGTGTACTTACGCCTTTCGGGTGTTTGCGTGGTAACATTGATGGGTAAGTGAACAATCAGATAAACTAAAAAAGTCTCAGCTCCAGCAGTCTCTACTAGAAGCTCCACTGCCTGTTCTGATATGCCAATTAAAGAGAGAGAGTTTGGTTTTGGTTTTTGAGACAGAGTCTCATTGTGGCCCTGACTGGCCTGGAACTTGCTTTATAGACCAGGCTAGCCTTGAATTCACAGACATCTGCCTGCTTCTGCTTAGTACTGGTACCAAAGCAGGCAGCACCAGAGTATGTTAAGGGAAGAATATCACACATAAAGATTCAGAGATCGAGAGATTGAATCAGTACAGCCTTGTTGGGAAAATATATAGATCCAGTAACCCCAAGTCAATCTTTGGGGGAAAAACAAAATGAAAAACAAAAACATAAGCTCTAAGCCAGACACAGTGGCACACACCTTTGATCCCAGCACTAATGAGGCAGAGGCAGGTGGATCTCTGAATTCCAGGCCAAGCTGGTCTATGTAGTGAGCTCCAGGACAGCCATGTCTACATAGTGAGATCCTCTCTCAAAAAATAATGATTTAAGAAGTCTGGGCATGATGGTGCACACTTTAATCCCAGCACTTAGGAGACAGGGGCAAGCAGATCTCTGCCTGCCTGGTCTGCTGACAGAGTTCTGGGATAACCAGGACTACACAAAGAAACCCTGTCTCAACCCCCAGCCCCTACCCCCACACAAAAAAGTAAAGGAAGTTATTGGTCTACCTTAGAATATAGGGACCTGGGGTTATTTTATCTTGATAGGATGTATTAGTCAGGGTTCTCCAGAGTAGCAGAGCTTATAGAATGAATCTCTTTATATCTTTGTGTGTATGTATAGTATTTATTAGAATCACTCACAGGCTATGGTTCAACTAATCCAACAATGGAGGCTTATGAATGGAAAGTTCAAGAATAGAGAAGTTTTACAGTCCGAAAGGCTGGATGTCTCTGCTGGTCTTCAGTAGACACTGGAATCCCAAAGAAGTAGGCTCTATGCCAGCAAAGGACTGGACTTGCTAGCAAGGTGAGGGCAAGCAGGCCAAGAGCAAAAGCTTCCTTTTTCCATGTCCTTAGATAGGCTTCCTGCAGAAGGTGTGGCCCAGATTAAAGGTATGTCTTCCCACCTCAAGATCCAGATTGAACATGTGTCTTCCTGTCTCAAAGGTCTGGACTGGAAGTGGATTCACCTGCTTCAAAACCAAGCCAAAAAAAAAAAAAAAAACAAAAACAAAAAACCCACAAAACCTCTCACAGGTGTGCCCTCCATTTCTGGCTTGTAGTTCATCCCAGATATAGTTGACAACCAAGACTAGCCATCACATATGATAAAGATAGAAGTATAATGACTTCTGGCTTTACTAAGTTATCCTGCATGGATAGCTCTTCTTTTTCTCTCTGTACTTAGAACTCAGGGAAAAATCAAGGCCTTTGCTGGGTTTTGAAATCTTTTGCGTGTGATTTGACATTTGCATCGTGTTCCTTTATTCCCAGTCCTTCCCACATTGCAAAGACGAGGGCAAACCAACTCAGTATTTAAAAGTCATTTTTTAAATTGCCAACCAAAGAGATTATGGAGTTATATTTAGAGCAAATCAGTTAAAAATGCAATGTAACAGCTCTTTACAATGTTTGCCTCTGTAATAATGACTACGGTAAGTTAACGGGCTAGGGAGATGGCATCGCAGTTAAAGTGCCGGAAGACCTGAGTTTGATCCCGGTGGGTGGAAGCAGAGAACTGACTCCTACAAATTGTCCTCTGACCTTCACATGTGAATACACATGCACTCGCTAATGGATTGTATTTGGTCTCAGCTAAATGAGTAGCTGGCTGGTTTTTGTTTTTTTTTTTTTTTTGTTCCCCCAAGAAAGTAATAAAGCGTGTATCAGTTATTATGTAGACCTTGTGATAATTTGTATATTTTTAATTTTATGTGTATGAGTGTTTTGCCTGCAATATGTGTGTGTACCATTTTCATGCCTGGTGCCTACAGAAGTCAGAAGAGGGTATCACATCCATCCATTGAAACTGGAGTTACAGATGGTTGTGAACTACTAAGGATGCTGGGAAACAAACCTAGATCCTCCATAAGAACAGCAGATGCTCATAACCACTGAACCATCCTATTCCTCCAGCCTGACATTGTGAACATTTAAATGTCATATGTACTATCACTAAAAACAACTTCATTGAAGAATCTTTAAATAAGTATCAGGATGGTCCTTTACCCAACACAAGACTTTTTGACACAATTAAAATATACTCAATATAGAAATAAATAATTTTTAAGACTAAAAGACCAAAAGTCTTTATTACTTGTATAAATCAAGAATTGAATTCAAAGGAAGTGGATGGCTTAATATGTACACGTAATGTGCCATGATATCACCCTTTAAGAGACAAAATTCTTTGGTCTTAAGAACTCTGAGAAATATTTGTGACTGAACAAGTCAGATGTAAGCTGTTCATTTGATTCCAATGCCAGCAGTTAGCTAGGAATTAACTCAGGAACAACCTGAGTTCTTGGGTGGAGTCAGTCAGTAAAACAGTTAAAGACCAGGCTGATGACTCTGGTCCTACACCTAAGATGATACAGAGCTTGCCTAGTGAGTAACTGTCCTATGGCCCTAGCTATCAGGAAAGAACTACAGAAAGTGGGCAGACACCTTAGGAAGGGATGGATTCTGGCAGAAGACTGGCAGAGGAGAGAACAGAATAGGGTGGGCCTGTGTCCTAGAGAATGCAAATTCTAGGTGAAGAGCCAAAGGCTGGCATTTTAAGTTCGTGCAATGTTTTCCCGCTTAAGTGTGTTTATTAAGATCTTTAAGTTGGTAAAATTCTTAGAGCCCAAGCATTATCTCCTTTGTGTGGAATAGACTGAAGCTGAGCAGCAAGTATGTGTCTTGATTGTTAGGTGTCTAGTGAGACTCTGGCCTTGTGCCCCTTGGTTCAGACTTGTGTCACTAAGAGGATTTCCCTTTTACTTCTTGGCTGCAGTTCTTATTTTGGTGTCAAGCAGCCTTACCTAGTACATTGCATACAGCTATGACCCAGCCTTTGACAGTCCTTAACAGGCTCTCGCTTTGCTGGCGCTACATCTCTATCCAATCTCTAAATGCTGCTACTCCACAAGACTAGCCTGGAGCACACTTTCTCTTTTACACATGCTCTCTTCCAGTGGCCATATCCACTTACGAAGATCTACATGCCACCTAGACTTGTTTCTTGGTTTACAAATGCTTGGTTTATAAATTTGGTAATAAAGATATATTTATTTAGAAATTTTACTTATGTTCACATTTCAAATTTAGCTAAAAAAAACTTTGATGTATTATTTTGCAAATGAAAGTTACATTGGCACTGGAAAAATATTTGTAACTACCTATTCTCTGTTATTATTGAATAAACAGAAGACTATAGAAATAAAGTTTTTATTTTATTCCTTGCATTCCAGTAGTCGTAGAGTGGGCAAAATAAAGCCAGAGCCTTTGAATTCCTGAACTGTAGTTGTTAATATATGTCTGGTTTTAATTTTTTCTGTACTATAATTCACAACAGCACAGTTATCTTTACATGCGCAACATACAAACAAACGTGTAAGGAAAACCATGTGTGTGTTGGAGGCATCACCTGAAGTCCTGAGTTGAATGTGTGTTGCTGACATGAGCACTGCCATGTCAAGGACTCCAGTGCCTTGGTCCCATGGAATGGCAAAGCCTCCTCCAGGTCAGGCTCAGGGAAATGGCAAAGCCTTGCCCTGGTTGGTGTGTAGACGGTGACAGTGTACAGACCATAGCTCCCTCCTTCTGCATGCTCACAGCCTGAGAGTGTTTCCATATAGAGCCAAGATTAGCTAACCCCACCTCCTGGTTGAGGTGGATTTAATAAACCTGCCTCCTTTATTCAGATGCATAAAATTACTTGCTGAGTTTCTTGGCTGCTGGTGTGAGCAACCATTAGAGCACACAGCCCACCTAATCCCAGCTTTTCTGCGCATGTGTCTGCTGTTTCTTTGTTCTCTCAGAGCTCTAGTTAGGGCAATTCCAAAACCGTGTAGGTAGAGGATTGTGTGTGTGTGTGTGTGGGGGGGGGGTGTATATGCATACGTGTCGTTGCACACCCATGCAGAAGCTGGTAAAAATGAAGTAAAAAAGCAAACTGAGACGGGCGGTGGTGGTGGTGGTGGTGGTGATGGTGGTGGCGGCGCACGCCTTTAGTCCCAGTGTAGTAGGTAGCCATTCCAGCTTTGATCTGGAAGTTCCAACCCCCATTGAGACTTCGGCAACTGTCACGCCTACAAGGCAGGGCCAAGGGAGGACCCTGGAGACCCGAGATCTGGATGGGCCAGCTCTCTCTCTGTTCCTGGACCCTAGACGGTGGAGGTTGACCGAGCAGAGCTCCAGAGAACACCGCTGGACTGCGATACACCTTCCCCAGACCCCACGACCTACCTATCCCTTCATTTGTAAGTTACCCACTAAATAAATCTTCCTTTTAACTACATGGAGTGGCCTTAATAATTTCGCCAATATCCCAGCACTCGGGAGGCAGAGCCAGGCGGATCTCTGTGAGTTTGAGGCCAGCCTGGTCTACAGAGCAAGTTTCAGGAAAGGTGCAAAGCTACACAGAGAAACGATTTCTCAAAAAACCAAAAAAAAAAAAAAAACCAAAAAAAAAAAAAAAAGCAAACTGAAAAGGGGCAAAACAAGCAAACAAGCAAAGTTAGTTTCACCAAAGATGTGCAGATAGCAAACAAATGAGTGAAAAGATACTAAACATCATCTGTTATAAGGGAAATGAAAATTAAAACACAGGGAGGGGGAATCTGTGGCTGATATGTAAAATTAAATTAAATTATAAAATAAAAAAAAAGAAAATTAAAACACAGCGTGGGGCAGGCTTGCCTCTCAGCCTAACACTTGAGAGGCTGACATAGGAGGACTATAAATTCAAGGCTAACCTGGGCTGCAAGGTAAAACCTGTCTCTAAACAAACAGAGCAGTAATTCCCTTTAAACACCACTCAAAATCTGCCTAGAAAGACCTCATCTAGAACACTGACAGACATGAAACCCTGATAAAGGTATGACAAAGTCTCATTCACTGAGAGTACAATGAAGTCACTTTAGAAGATTTGATGCCCACCCCTTCCCCAAATTACACATACTTCTGTAATCCAGCAGTCACATTCCTTGGTATATACCAAAAGGGGACATAGATGTGTTGACACAAAACCTGCTTACAGATGTTTATAGCAACTTTGCTTATGATTGCCAAAACTTAGAAGCAGCCAAGATATCTGCAATACCTGAGTGGAGAGATACACTATGTTAACACATTTTGTGTTGCTAAAACAAAATACTCAAGGGCCAAGTAACCTTAAAGAAAGGGAGATGAGATAGGGTAGCTGAGTGGAGGAGTCTTGTCTAGGATATACACAGTCCTAAATCCAATCCCTGGTTAGTTTTGGTTCAGAGTTCTGGAGGTCAGAGATCATAGGTCGCTATAGTTTGGGTCTGGAATGCTCCCCAAATGCTCAGGTGTTTGAGGGTTGGTGCCTAACAGAAGGAGATTATTATTGTTGGTGATGTGCTCTTAAGGGGGCTAGTCCTTGCCCCTGTCTTTGCTTTCTGTCACTAGGAGCTAAACAGTATGTGCACTGCTACAATGTCCTGTGACGCCACAGGCCCCCAAAGCAACAGAGCCAAACAACCATGGCCTCAATCTGTGTGCCAAAACACACCTTTCTGTTTTGTATGTTGATCTTCTAGGGTTTTCTTTAAAACAATACAGTTTTAGGGTAAGGGCTAGACTTCAGCTGTAGACAATGAGATGCTCCCACAACCACTCAGCCGAACCTCTGAACAGTGTTGGTATCTACTCCCCTTCTGTCTTTTCAAAAGCTTCATCTCTCAATGTTTTCTAGCTGAGAGTTTAAGGAGTACCTTCCTTACTGATCAGGCTTCAGGGCAAGAGCATTGAAGAAATAGTCAAATCAGATGGATGAGTTATATAAGATTTCATGATTTTTAACTGCTTATTTAAATGAGTGAATTTTTAGTTCACTTACTATCTAAATGAGGATAAGAACAGACGTTTATAATAGGTTACTTTTTTTTTTTTTTTTTTTTAGATAGGATCTTACTTTGCAGTGTTGGCCAGCCGGGAACTCCCTTTGTAGACCAAGCTGGCTTCAGACTCATTGAGATCTTCCTGCCTCTGCCTCCCAAGTACTGAAATTAAAGGCATATGCTATATCCCCTGACAATAAATTAATTTTAAAGTGAAAATCAATGTAACAATGCAACTACACAAAGATTAAAGACATTGCAAAGGAGTTATTGTGTTAGCATGGTTCTCCTTTCCCTGGAGCAGAAGGAGACAAGGGAGGTAACTAGTCTATCTAAGAGCATAAAGTTGGTATCTAAGAGTGAAGTCAAGCCCAGGTCACATGACTCCAAACTCTGAGTTCTTTCAGTGTGGCGAGCACAATTCCTTAACCAGTGAAGGTTACAGGATTTTAGTCTTCAATGAAGCTCAACTCAACCTTTATTCTTTACTCCTTTATTCTTTAACCTTTATTCTTTATTCCATGGCAACATGGGAGCCCTCCAGACAGGGTTTCCAGCATTCATTAGAACACTTTGTACTAATACGTTTAAAAGATATATACACATTCTTACTTCCCTATAATTGTAATATAATTTTTGTTATTTAAGAATTGTGGCGCTCGCTTCGGCAGCACATATACTAAAATTGGAACGATACAGAGAAGATTAGCATGGCCCCTGCGCAAGGATGACATACAAATTTGTGAAGCATTCCATGTTTTTGCCGGGCAGTGGTGGCACACGCCTTTAATCCCAGCACTCGGGAGGCAGAGGCAGGTGAATCTCTGTGAGTTCAAGGCCAGCCTGGGCTACCAAGTGAAAGGCGCAAAGCTACATAGAGAAACCCTGTCTCGAAAAACCACAAAAAAAAAAAAAGGGAAAAAAAATCTTGGCTATCCTTCAGAACTTGATGGTAGATTCTATTGCTGAAGACCTCTTATACTGGACTCACGGAACAAGGAGAAGTCAGGTTGCTATTCTCTTGGGAGCTTCATCCTTACTAACTAGCTTTCACGGATGTGACATTTGTCACCCCATCGATCGCCAGGGTTGATTCGGCTGATCTGGCTGGCTAGGCGGGTGTCCCCTTCCTCCCTCACCGCTCCATGTGTGTCCCTCCCGAAGCTGCGCGCTCGGTCGAAGAGGACGACCTTCCCCGAATAGAGGAGGACTGGTCTTCGGTCAAGGGTATACGAGTAGCTGCGCTCCCCTGCTAGAACCTCCAAACAAGCTATCCTTACTAACTAGCTTTCACAGTGCTGGAAGGTGATATCCATGTGTGAAGCCTGAAAGCTCCATAATGACTGTCCAAACAAGATATACCCGCTGGTGCAATAGTGGCATGAACATTGTGGCGGTAACCAACCATTTTCTGATGTATCTAAGACTTGTTCCATTAGATGGTATCCACACCTAGTACTCTTAATGGGACAAAAACATATGGCCAGATAGGTCATAGGCCCTAGAGGAGAAACTACTATTATTGTAAGGGGGCCTTGGAGTCAGCACAGAACACGTCCAGACACCAAACTCTCAGCACAAAAGAGATTTATTACTCCAGAGGGATAAGTGGGCAGGGGCTACCTCTGGATTGGGCAATGACAGTGTTTTTTGCAAGAGTGGGTTTTTAAGGAGAAAAAGAGGAAGTCTGTATTAGTATGAATTGGTAAGTCTTAATTGGACATGTTAGCCAGTGTAGCTAAATAATGAATTTTGATTGTTGGACCTTGGTGCTTTGAACACCTTGGTGTTCAGTCTCAGGCGTGAGTCAGGCAAAAGGAAGTGGCCAATTTAGGGAGTAGACCTTGGTAGCTAGCTTTAGGAATGTAATCTAACGGTTTAGCAAGGGAGAGGGAAGGGGGTGGGCAAGACCTGCTACTGCCATGTTTGCCATGCTTGGACCTGCTAGATAGCCCTTCAATTATTCTTCTACTAAACAAGCATAACTTTCAAATGACTTCTAGTGACTCATTCCTGTATCCATAGAACAATGCATCTTTCAACACTCATTGGAGAAACTGCTTCTTGCAGTGGATGGGTATTAATACAGAGGTCCTCAACTGGTCAACATGCAGATAATATGAGACTGGTCTGTTCTAAAGGTCATGTACATACAAATCACACCTCTCCAGAAAGATCGTAAGAGTCGGAGGTAGAGGATGACTTCAAGGAAGCAGTTTTCCCGACACAATGGGGAAGTTGCACATACACACTTACAGTAACTGTGACAGCATACATGAGACTGTGTAAACTCAAGCCAGACAACATCATAGCATGGAGTGGGGGAGGTGGGCACAAAATTCCACCACTAGCTGAGGAGCTACTGACATTGGATGGTTGCTGGGAGAGGAAGAGTCAGCTTTCTTCAATGATGTGACCTCTGGCAGGTCAACCACACTCCAGGGCAGGCCCTACTCCTAAGAGTAGTTGGGTGATGCACAGTGAACTCAATGGTGCAAGGGTAGGGATGGGGAATTAGGTGGTAGGGGATGGGGAGTGGGGAGAAGAAAACTCAAAATTGTGTGGCTAGGGAGGTGAGAATGTAGAAGGTTGATTAACTAAGGATGTTAATTCACTGATCAAGAATAAGACCACTACCACAGTTTAAAGCCAAATTTGAAGGAAGCTTTAATTAAATACTGTCCAGGTGGATGGGCTCTGGCCAGGTCCAGCTCTGGTTCCTCAAAAAATGGCCTCGAATCAAGTTTTGCAAGGGCTTAAGAAGGGAAACCCATAATTCAATGTATTTCCTATCAGGTCCAATTGAGAGCAGGCCTACATCCTGCCATACCTCGAGCCTACATCCAATCAGGGGCAAGCATCCGTCCTGATGTATTTCCTGCCTGTGAACCTCCTGCCCACATGTGATCAAGCATATCCAGTGCAGAAGGGTCAAACAAACTTGTGTATGGGAATGAAAACTATGTGCCTTGTTATCGCCCATAAACAATAGCCTCCAGCATTTCAGGAACTGTCTGTCCTTGGTCAAGGGGCTTGCAGATCAGAGGCACTTTTGTTTCACGGATCTCTTAGGCACAGTAATTAAAACTTAAAATGTAACTTTGGCTCTCTTAGATCTGGGAGGTGTTTGGATAGTGAATATGATAAAAATACATTGTATGAAATTCTCAAGGAGTTAATAAAAATATTATTTCAAAAAAAGTAAAAAAAAAAATCATTGTCTCAACTGAGCCTACATTTAAACCTACCCCATCTCCTCTTTTCCCCCTTCCTTTCTTCCTTCCTCCCCTTTTCAGCAGTTGTAAAGAGAGTGCAGGCAAGCTGTTTAAGATTCAGTAAGGGAATCAATCACAGGACAGGCACGTCTGCGTCATTTCTCTCTTATCATATTCTGAGAACTGAAATACCAATGGGTAACATTTGCTGAGCATCCATGCTGTACAGATACTATTGTCAGCAGTTTGAAAGTATTATTTTGACTCTAATAGGAGAATTAAGATGGAAGCATAATTACGAATCCCATTTGGATAATGTGGAAATTGCCAGAGACTATTATGCACTTGCTAGAAAAGCAAGAATACTACACCACAGTGCGCATCAAAGGCCTGGACCATGAGGCCTTGCTCCTTCACTGTTTTTTGTTGTTGTTTGTTTATTTGTTTTGTCTTTTTGAGACAGGGTTTCTCTGTGTAGTCCTGGCTGTCCTGGAACTCGCTCTGTAGACAAGGCTGGACTCAAACTCACAAGAGATCTGCCTGCCTCTGCCCTCCTAGTGCTGGGATTGAAGGCTTGTACCACCACGGCCCGGCTATCTTTGTTTTCATGTTGCTTGTTTTTCTTTTGTTTTGAGACACGGTCTCTTCATGAAGTCTCAGCTGTCCCAGCCTCCTTCACTGTTAAGTGGAGGCAGAGCAGGGCTGTTAAGGTCCTGATATCCACAGCTGTGGTGATAGTTAATATTAATTGTCAACTTGACAGGATCTAGAGTTACCGAGGAGGCACACTGCTGACAAGTCTGTGAGAGCCTTTCAGGACTGGGTTAAAAGAAGTAGGAAGACTCGCCCTGAATGTGGGTGGTAATAAGGAACCTGCCTGACTCCATTTTGAAGGCAGGAGCTACTATGCTGTATTGTTAAAAATAAGTTCCTAATTACTATAAGAGCTGAGTTACTCTTTGTTTCCTGGAACCTGACCTTCCCCATCTCATGACCTTGACTTGTTTTTGAGAGAATACCCTTACCTTCTGTGACCCTCCCTAATCACATGGTGACCATACAATATTTTTTTGAGATTCCCCCCCCCCAATATTTGCTCCTTATTGCCTCATTGTCTCTCTTCTGTACAACTACTCATGATTTTACTCCTTAAAAGGGGCCCAAGAGATGAATTTGGTGTTATGCCCAGATCGAAGGTGTTGGTTAAACGGCGCTGCTTGTGGCTGGCCGCCGCTCGCTGGTGGAAGAAAGTGCTGATCAGAAGAATCACAGCCATGGTTACCTTTTTAGAGCTTTATTGGGAGAGGGGGGGGGGGAGAGAGAGGGAGAGAGAAGAAGAGAGAGGGAAAGGGCAGACAGAAGGAAGGAGTGGAAAGGAAAGAGAGGAATGCACAGAGGGCCCACCCGCTTTTTAGACTGGGACACTGTCACAGGCTGATGACAGAATCCTTACAGCAGGGACCCCCAAAAAACTACCACAGAGACCGAATCGTATGTAAAAGCAAAGAGCCTTTATTTTCAAGCTCTGAACTTGGACTCCGTGTCTGAGGTAGTGGTGAGAACAGAGAGCCCAGAGCCCAGGCAGGGTGTGGTTTCTATCATAGCAGAGGTTGTGGTGAGGGGATTTCCTGGACCCTGATTGGCTGACATTTGTATAGAGAATGCTTGGAATGTCAGGTATTTCCTCTTAGATGCAGGTCCCACTGGGTGGGGTCAGCTTATGGCTTTTCCTTGGTCCAGGTATTGCCTGCCTATAAGCCTGTCACAAAAGCTGTGTCTGGGCCTCAAAGCCTGTCATGGCAGTTGTGTGGTCCAGCTGTTTTGGGCCCCCATTCGGGGCTGCTCTCTTTAGCCCAACTTAGGAGATAGTCACTGGGTGCACTTCAATTAAAAAAAAAAATCAAGCTTGTTTCAAATTTGGCTCTAATTGTGGTAGTGGTCTTATTCTCACCATTGGGATTAACAGTACCATCTAAAGGCTAGAGTCACAGACATGAATAAAAAAAAAAGGCAACGTGAGATGAGTACAAACAGCTCCTCCTCTGCTCCATGACTGCAGATATAATATGACCAACTAATTCCAGCTCCTGCCACCATGATGTTCCACCATGACAAACTGTGAGCCAAAATAAACCGAAGAAGCTTCCTGTAAGTTTCATTTGACAGGAATTTTGTTGTACCAATGAGTAAGATAATTCACAAAGCTGCCACCTAAGAACTACACTAAGGAGGCAGAAGCAGGAGGATCTCTGAGTTCAAAGCCAGCCTGATCTACAGAGCAAGTTCCAGGACCGCCAGGGCTACACAGAGAAACCCTGCCTCTAAAACAAAAGTCCATGCTGGTAGGTAGTTAGCTCCCAGCTTCTCAGGGAGCTGTGGGTTAGATCTAAAGTGTTCCCACAAGGCTGTTATAGCAAAGGCTTGGTTGTTACCCTGTTCATAGTTAGGTGCAGCCTCACGGAAGGAAGTTAGTTCACTGGTGCGCCATTGAAGAGGCTGCTGACACTGCAGATTCTCTTTCCCTTTCCCTCCCTCCCTCCCTCCCTCCCTCCCTCCTTCCCTCCCTCCCTCCCTGCACTTTTCTCTGCTTCTTAGCCATCATGAACAGTTTTTTTTTATATGTTGTGCATTCTTTGCTTTAGCATTCTGTGTTAAATGCCCAAGGCAACAAGAAAAGTGACCATAGGCTGAAACCTCTGAAATCGTGAGCCAAATAAAATACTTTGTCCTTTGAAGTGTCTCGGGTATTTTGCCACAGTGACCAAAAACAAAAACAAAAACAAAATCAAAAAAATAAAAACAAAAAACAAAAAACCTAACAGACAGAACTTAATCCCACAGACTCCAAAACAACAAAAGGTATTACTCTTTTTCTTTTCTGAGACAGGGTCTCACTCCATAGTCCTGTCTAGCCTGGAACACACTATGTAGATTCCAACTCACAGACCCCCAGCTGCCTCTTCCTCCCTTCCCATGTGCTGAGGTTAAAGATATGAGCCACTGTGCCTGGCTCACTTGGTGTTTACTGTCAAACATTGAAACCTAATGTCCTGCCTTTGTCCAGAATAGATCTAGTAACTGCCCAGTTTTTCCTTGTTTTAGATGATGTGAACACTCCAAGCTGCTTCGTTACCAGTGTTCAGACTAAGTGCGTAGTGTGTGTGTGTGTGTGTGTGAGAGAGAGAGAGAGAGAGAGAGAGAGAGAGAGAGAGAGAGAGAGAGAGAGAGAGAGAGGGAGAGAGGCAGGGAGGGAGGGAGGGAGGGAGGGAGGAAGGGAGGGAGGAAGGGAGGGGGAGAGAGAGAAAGGGAAGGAAGGAGGGAGAGGGAGAGAGAGAGAGAGAGAGAGAGAGAGAGAGAGAGAGAGAGAGAGAGAAGGAGGGAGGGAGGAGGGAGGGAAAGAGGAGAGAAATCTGGAATTAACCATATGTTACCAAAGACAAAATATCCTTAAAAGACAATTGTACCAGGTTTTATGGCACCTGCCTCTAATTTTGGCACTCGGGAAGCTGAACCAAGATTATGAGCTCAGTGTCACAGAGCTAGATGGGGTAACACACACACACACACACACACACACACACACACACACACACATACTTTAAAAAGCAAAGGCTGAGTTTTTTTCTTGAATTGTACAATCATCTTGATGTGATTAGAATAGTGAATAGAATAACAACTTGACCATAAATTGTAAAGAGGACCAGAAAAACCATGAATCACTCGAGATGGCGTGATGGGACCCAGATTGTCCTTTTAAAGTAAACACAAGATGCAGAACTACTTGCTAAGATGTTTCTAAGCCAACCTAAAAACTGTTTGAAACTGGCTCCAACCTAGGCAGGGAGGCTCATGCCTGAAACCCTTCCACTTGGGAGGCTGAGACAGGGTTGCCATGAAGTAGAGGCCAGCCTGGGCTACATAATGAGTTCTAGGTCTGAGCGTGAGACAAATATCTCAAAATAAGTAAATAAGTAAATAAATTGGGTTTAAAAAGAAAGGAAAAAGGAAGAGGCTGGTTTCACTTAAACTCTGATGCTGAGAAATGGCTTCCTCTACACACACAAATGGAAGAGTAAATCAGTTTTTGCCCCATAATACCAATGTAGCTCAGACTGCTTAACCTAGAAGTAAACGGCTGAGTTACTGAATTCACTGACTAATACTCCGTT
The DNA here is from genome assembly GCF_949786415.1 of Peromyscus eremicus. Classification (NCBI taxonomy): domain Eukaryota; kingdom Metazoa; phylum Chordata; class Mammalia; order Rodentia; family Cricetidae; genus Peromyscus; species Peromyscus eremicus. The sequence goes on from NC_081416.1 coordinate 40,792,143, forward strand.
CATAGACATCCTGTGAAGTCCAGGGATACAGAGCGAAACCACTGATTTTGCAATAGTTTCTCCCTTTTTTTGATTTGAAGTCAGACGTGTTTTATGTGCCAGGGGATCTGAGTTATTAATGGCAATCATTCTTCGCCAGCCATCATTTTCCTGGGAACAAACCACACTGTAATCTGAGCAGGGAGAAAATCAGAAACTGACTCAGGATGTGGTGGGAGATGTAGCCCTGTAAACACACCGGGGACACTTTGTTCTCAAGGCAGGGGACACAGTGAGGGAGGTGGTACTTTCCATAAGAGATGGGGATGTTCTGAACTGTATCAGACAAAGAAATCATAAATTTTCCATCGATGATTTTGGGCAGCAGAGTTAAGGAATGTGTCTTAAGCCACGCACAGTGGCCTGCTCCTGCAATCCCAGAGCTTGGAAGCTGTAGGCAGCGGCTTCAGAAATTCAAAGTCATCCTCAGCTATATGACTAGGCCAGCCTGGGCTACATGAAACCTTGTCTCAAGAAAGAAACCGAACTGAAACAATGATGAATATAAACAAACAAAAGGAATTCAATGATTTTTTTTTTTTTTTTTTTTTGGTTTTTCGAGACAGGGTTTCTCTGTGTAGCTTTGGAGCCTGTCCTGGAACTCACTTGGTAGCCCAGGCTGGCCTTGAACTCACAGAGATCTGCCTGGCTCTGCCTCCGAGTGCTGGGATTAAAGGGGTACGCCACCACTGCCTGGCCAATGAATTTTTGATAAAGTTTTCTTGCCAAAAGGAAGAAGTTACTAGTTGGGTGTAGTGGTACACACCTTTATTTTTTAAAAACAATTTATTTATCTTTATTTTATGTGCATTGGTGTATGCATGTATGTCTGTGTGAGGGTGTCAGATCTTAGAGTTACAGACAGTTGTTAGCTGCCATGTGGGTGGGTACAGCAGTTGGTGCTCTTAACCACTGAGCCATCACTCTAGCACCGGTACACACCTTTAATTCCAGCACTCAGGAGGCAGAGCCAGGCAGATCTCTGTAAGTTCAAGGCCAGCCTGGTCTACAGAGCGAGATCCAGGAAAGGCACAAAGCTACACAGAAAAACCTTATCTCAAAAAAACCAAAAAAAAAAAAAAAAAAAAAAAGAAAAGAAAAGAAAAAGAAATTTCTGATTCTGTTTACCACATATGTATTAAGAGTGCTACTATCTGAGTATAATTTTCATTCTCCAAATACCATGTTATTGAGCCAATTTGGTAGCCCTTTGATCCCACACTCCTTTGATCTTAGCACTTGGCAGGCAGTGGCAGGCAGATCTCTATGTGTTCTAGGCTAGACAGGGCTACATAGTGAGACCCTGTTTAAAAACAAAGAACAAAACAGCAACAGCAAACCCTCCTCCACACACAAAAACATGTTACAGCCTGGGTGTACCCTGCCTTGAATCCCCAGGATCCGAACAACAAAACAAAAGAGTCTATGTTGAAATTTAATCTCCATAATGAAACATTAGAAGGTAGAATGAGGTGGGACCTTTAAGAGGTTATTAAAGCTTTAGTTTCATGGATGGTTTAATGTCTATAATTATGAATGAGTGAACTAATGTCTTGCGGGCCGCAAGGATATATCGTGGAGATTCAGCTGTGTATTAAAGCTGTACCTTGACTGGACCAAGGGTCTGTCAAGAGGCAAGCCACTTATGATGAATATTTGGTGCTACCCAGCCTTTAATATTCCAGCTGTCTTCTATTATGAAATTCTTGCGTGGCCAAATATTTTCAGACCTGCTGAACTTCTGGGTAACTCCCCTGCAGGAGCCAGTACCTGGGTAAGATCAAGTAGGCAAAGACAAGTTGGTGGAGATGTACAGCTTTGTTTCTTGTGCAAATGAAGCTCAGACCATCCCTCTGAGGCCTAGGGCTCTTCAGAGCAACTGACTGAGAACAAAGAGGTTTTTACGTATCAAGGTGAGAGGTAGAATAACATTCTTGAGGAGGCAGCGAACCTGTGTCCAGGGAAATAAAGGGCAGGCATTTTTGGACAGAATGGCATGGCAAGAGAGAAGAGAGGAAGACAGAAGTTCTGTAGAGGGTAAGCAGATCTCAGGTAGAGTTTTCTGAGTGCCAGGAGTAGAGAGTAGCAGAGATGGAGAAGGAGGAAATGGAGGATGAAGATGAGGCTGGAAGCATAGGCATTTAGTCATTAGCAGGACTATGAGCTAGGGAACTGGACGGAACTGAAGCTATGGAAACAGGATTTCATCCCAGAGAAATAAAGTAGACAGATATAGAGCTAGAGTTATTCCTGCTCTGCATGCCTGATGGAGCTATAGCTATACTGATAGAATTTTGTCTTAGAGAAATAAAGTTGACACACCTAAGAACATAGTGTACGTAGATTTTTTTTTCCCTCAGATCCCATGCCGGATGTAGCTAGCCCCTGGACCCAGGGTACTCTGTACTAATGGATTATTAGGTTAATGGGTTATCTTCAGAGTGAGTCTGCTCTAGAAGTCAGCTTGGCTAGGTTTCTTTTTTTCACCCCACACCCCAGACAAGGTTTCTCTGTGTAGCTTTGGGCCTTTCCTGGATCTCGCTCTGTAGACCAGGTTAGCCTCGGACTCACAGAGATCCGCCTGGCTCTGCCTCCCGAGTGCTGGAATTAAAGGCGTGCGCCACCACTGCCCGCCTAGGTTTCTTACACATGCCCTGTCTGTCACCATGTGATGCCCTGCTCTGCCTAGGGACTCTGCCAGCACAAGGACCACTACCAGAGATGCCCCTTCAATCTTGTAGCAGATTGTGAGCCCAAATGAACTTCTTTTATTCATAAAGTACTCAGTTTATTATGCTAATAGCAATATAGAACACACCGAGAGAGGAAACCGACTGCGTCACTGACTCCTGGACTCCAGAGAGCAGTGATAAGGGTGACTCATATCTTCCTTAGAGAACTGTCCTGAGTTCACATGTGACTGCTCTCATCCTCGCTCACTTGGTTCCTTATATTCAGGTTTCTTTGCTTTCCCACGAACATGCTGTGTACTGTCTTGTTTTAGAGACTTTACACTTAACTCCTTCTTCAGCTGAAACATCGCTCATCCTAAATAATCATTTTCATTTTGTGCGTGTGGAAGGCATGCTTACGTGTGTGTGTGTGTGTGTGTGTGTGTGTGTGTGTGTGTGTGTGTGTATGTGTGAGGGGGGATGTTTGCACGTGTGTATGGTTAAGGTACACGTGGAGTCCAGAAGCTGACACCATGTGTCTTTTATCACTTTTAACTTAATTTTTTAAAAATGATTTAATTTTAGCATTTAACATACGTGTATGCATGTGTTCTTGTAAGACTATGTGCCTGTGAGTGCTCTGGGAGTCTAGAGGTGTGAGATTCTCTGGAGCTGGAGCTGCTGGTGGTTATGAGCCACCTGACCTTGGTGTTGTAAACTCAACTCAGGTCCTCTGGAAGAGCAATACATTCTCTTAACTGATTAGCCATCTCTAGGGCCCTTCCACGTTAATTTTTGAGGCAGGATCTCTCACTGAACCTGGAGTTCAACAATTTTCCTGTTCAACTGGCTGGCCCTCAAGCCCCTGTGATCCTCCAGTCTCTGCCACTCAGAGACTGAACTCAGGTCAGCAGCCTTGGTGGCAAGAGCCCTCCTTATGGGGCTATTTTTCATTAACCCTTTATTTTCCTCTTAAAGATCCCTATACAAGGAGACCTTCCCTAGGCCCTCATGTAAGAAGATATGCAGAGGAATACGTATACATCCCCTTACACTTACATATCTTGCACTATTCTCTTATACTATTTTGCTTTTTTTTCATATCCATTTTTTATCAGTCATGCATAGTTTTGTTTACTGTCTTCCCTCATGATCATGTATGCTCCAGGAAGGCAGAAAATGTGTCTGTCTCTTTTGCTGATAGCTGATTTCCCATGGTTAGAACAGTCCCTAGTATGTTGTAAATACCCAGTGAATAGCATGGAGAGATGAATGGATGAAGAGTGAGCAGATCTCCTGAAGCTCTGACTCTGGTTTTATGTGAGGATCAAGTTCTACATGCTGTTCGATCTTTCAGGTCAGTAGCTTTTTTCCCCTGCTCAGCACGTGACTGATGGTACAAGAGTACAGGAATGATCAGATTTCCATTTGTTCTCATCCTCCTTTCGTCTCGTCTCCTATGACTTCAACTCTGATTTCAGTAGTTGTATACCTTGAGCATCTACAAAAGATACCTTGTAAGGACAGGGTTCCCTGTGCTAAACACTAAAAAAATTAGCCATTTCCAGAATTGCAAGGAATTTCTGCGAGGAATGTTAAGTCTTCACTTCACATTTCTATCATCACTTCTCCATAGCCAGGAACTATCTGAACTGAGTGAGTGAGAAAGTGCTGGAGTCTCTCAAGGCTCAGTCCACTCCAATACAGAACAAAGGAAAAACACTTGAAAGAAAGACATTGTTTAGTGTCTTAACCACATTAACCTTTAAAAGTATTATAGTGGCAGAACATTTTTACCCTATGTAGCTAGAGTTTTCCTGCCTGGCCCACAGTCAGGACAAATCTCTCTCACCTGCCAGACCCACAGCCGCTCAGACCCGACCAAGTAAACACAGAGACTTATATTGGTTTCAAACTGTATGGCCATGGCAGGCTTCTTGCTAACTGTTCTTACAGCTTAAATTAATCCATTTCTATTAATCTATACCTTGCCACGTGGCTCGTGGCTTACCGGCATCTTCACATGCTGTTTCTCATCGTGGCGGCTGGCAGTGTCTCTCTGACTCAGCCTTCCACTTCCCAGCTTTATTCTCCTCCTTGTCCGGCCTACACTTCCTGCCTAGCCAATGGCCAATCAGTGTTTTATTTATTGACTAATTAGCAACACATTTGCCATACAGAACATCCCACAGCAACCCTACTTTTTTTTTTTTGAGCTGAGGATCAAACCCAGGGCCTTGCGCATGCTAGGCAAGCACTCTACCACTAAGCTAAATCCCCAACCCCTAACCTACTTGTTTTATATTTTACCCTTAGACAGCATTCATCAAATGCCGGTCTTTCTTAACATACATGAGATCTTCCTTAAAAAAAATATTTCCATATGTGTAATCACCATCGTTAACAGGGAAACTTTTGGGCGAACAACAGTATCCAAGATTTCAACAATGAAAAATTGTTTGGCTTCTTCACAGTTGCCGCTCTTGGCTGTTCTGACAAACAGTTGTGAGGGAGCTTGGTGCTCAGTTTCTACACAACCCACATGTCCTTGGGGGATCTTACCGTTGCCATCTAGACAGACATGCCATTGTTGTGTTGAGGGAAGCTCCTACTTTAATTCTACTGAGTGGTTTGAGCCAGCTCTGGGGAGCGTTAATAAAATTCAGCATGCTGTGAGGATTAAGGCATTCCCTGCCCTGCCTCCTATTTCTCTTTGTCTCCATGACTCTCTGAACAGAACAGGTGTATGTCAGTGCCCAGCTGAAAGGAATGCCACACTGGGACCTTGGGCACTGTTGTGTGCCTTGCTCAGTGCTAAGAACTCCAGGGCAGATTGCAAAGAAATCGGAGATTATACAATTCTGTTCCTCCCACCTTCTGGGTAGGGGAGGGGTTTAGATAATTTTTTGGCTTGTTTAGATAAACATTAGCTTCTAAACCACATTCTGTGTCAGAAGTTCTCTTTAAAAGCTGTCCTACTGATTTCAGGGTCTGATCCCTTCAGGGTGTCTTATACACATCCTTCCTGTGGCACTAGAAGTTGGTTTGAAGAATCCTGGATTTGGGATCACAAGCCCCAGACTCCAGATCCAGTATAAAGGTTATTGCAGCAAGAAAGAGTAATAACATTGCCACCACAGAATTGTATGGAATACATGAGCCATTTAACAATGAAACCCTCAAGACCTCCCCATTACATACAGAATAAAGTCCAATGGTTGTTATAAGAGGTTTTCCATAATGTGACAGATCACATACATCTTCTACGTAGAACCTGCTCTTCAAGCTACCCAGGAATCTTGAAGAATCCCTACAAGGCCGGGCGGTGGTGGCGCACGCCTTTAATCCCAGCACTCGGGAGGCAGAGCCAGGCGGATCTTTGTGAGTTCGAGGCCAGCCTGGTCTACAGAGCGAGATCCAGGAAAGGCACAAAAGCTACACAGAGAAACCCTGTCTCAAAAAACCAAAAAAAAAAAAAAAGAAAGAAAGAAAGAAAAGAAGATTACTTTTTAACATCTGGAACCTCCGTGAATACAGTTCCCTTTCTCAGAACGTCCTCTCACTTAACCTTTACCAACTGAAATCCTGTTTATTTTTCAAGCTCTAAGTTAAGTACCATTTCTTATTCTTTTACATCAGGTACAGGCCACTTGCTACACCCAATATTTTATTGTGAAAAAGGAGAGATGTCTCTGGGTGGTGGTGGCACATGCCTTTAATCTCAGCACTCGGGAGGCAGAGCCAGGTGGGTCTCTGTGAGTTTGAGGCCAGCCTGGTCTACAGAGTGAGATCTAGGACAGACACCAAAACTACACAGAGAAACCCTGACTCAAAAACAAAAACAAAACAAAACAACAAAAAAAAAGAAAGAATGAAAGAAAGAAAAAGGAGAGATGTGACTTCCTTGAAAATAATCTTTCTGAATTGAGTGCAAGTATTGGTGTGGCTGATTTTTAAACAATTATTTAAAGTGTTTTGAATGGCCTTGCCAATTAGTGAATAACTACTAGTTTATTTATTTGGTAGAAGCCATGGGAAACTTAGAGGTTTGTTTTTAAATAAATTTTTAAGTCTAGTTTGGGGGAAGAGAGCGGCCATAGATATGTACTTCCACAGCACCAGATTTTATTGACTTCTGTCTGTCTGTCTCTTTCTTTATTTCCTTCTTCTTCTTTTTTTTCCCCCCAAGACAGGGTTTCTCTGTGTAGCCCTAGCTGTCCTTTAACTTGCTCTGTAGACTAGATTGGACTCAAACTCACAGAGATCCCCCTGCCTCTGCCTCCCAAGTGCTGGGATTAAAGGCGTGCACTACCACCACCACTGGCAATTCCGTTGATTTCTGAATAAAGCCTCCCTTAGGGAATAAACTTTATTTTCTGTTTACTTTACAATCTTCCATGTCTGCTCTTGTCTTTCAGCCCTGCAGCCTGGTGAGATGCAGGTTCTATCATTATGTGTAGAGGAGAGGGACGAGACACTCAGAGGAGTTGATGGACTTTACAAAGTCTTTTTTTTTTTTAAGATTTATTTATTTATTTATTATGTTTACAGTATTCTATTTGCATGTATTCCTGCATGCCGGGAGAGGGCACCAGATCTCATTACAGATGGTTGTGAGTCACCATGTGGTTGCTGGGAATTGAACTCAGAGCCTCTGGAAGAACAGTCAGTGCTCTTAACCTCTGAGCCATCTCTCCAGCCCAACTTCACAAAGTCTTAAGACAAGGGCAGAACTAAGCTTCAAAAACAGGTCTTCTGGGGTGAAAGTCAGCTCTTTTCCAGAGCTGCTGTCTGGTACCTGGCAAGAGGTGTCACTTCATGTTTTTACATTTAGCCATTTTCATTCCTTTATCCATCCGTTCATGTGCATGTGCCATAATGTGTGTGTGTAGAAGCATTGTCTTCTTCCACCATGAGGGTCTCAGGTACTGAACTCAGGTTTCCAGGCATGGCAGCAAGTACCTTTGTATTTATTGCTGCTCTCCTGCTACTGATGTAGCCATTAAAAGGTAATTTGAAAGGTATGGACACTGTGGTGGTTTGAAAGAAAATGGCCTCCAAAGGGAGTAGCACTATTAGGAGGGGTGGCCTTGTTGGAGTGGGTGTGGCCTTATTAGAGGAAGTATGTCACTGTGGAGGCAACTTTGAGGTCTCATGTATGCTCAAGCTACACCCAGTGCCTCAGTTCACTTCCTGTTGCCTGCAAAAAAGGTGTAGGACACTCAGCTACTCCTTTATTTAGCACCATGTCTACCTGCACGCTATCATGTTGCACCATGATGCTAATTAACTAAAATTCTGCAAATGTAGGCCACCTCAGTGAAATGTTTTTCCTTCATAAGAGTTGCCATGGTCATGATGTCTCTTCATAGCAATAGAAACTGTAACTAAGACAGATACCTAGCTTTAAAACATCCTTAAATTCTTAAGGTGGCAACACAGGCCTGATAGCACACACCTGTAAAATCTAAGGTACTTATGAAGCTGAGGCAGGAGGATAATAAATTCAAGTGTTCCTGGGGTATAGAGTGAGTAGAAGGGCCGTGTGAAAAGACAATAAAAAAATAAAAAGTAAAAAGAAGGCTGAGAATGTAGTTCCATGACAAGAGGGTTGCCTGGCATGTGCAAGGCCCAAGATTCAGTCTTCAGTACTGGAGAGAAAATGAGAGTGTAACAGAGTGAAAGCAAGAGACAGGAGTGTGTGTATTTGTGTGTGTGTGTGTGTGTGTGTGTGTGTGTGTGTGTGTGTAGGGTGGGGGGTGGGAAGACACACACAATCCACAAGAGTGAAGAGGACTCTAGGTGGTTATGACATGACAACTAGAGAGAAAACATGTGTTGCAGATTTATAAATAGAACACAGAAGAGAAGAAAAAGAGCTCTGGGATATGAGAGTTGGGGACTTCAAGGATGGAAGTCACCTATGAGCCTTGAAAACTCTGGGAGGAGCTTTGGGCTTGGAACCAAAGAATCAATCTAAGATGTTCTGTAGCCTAATAATAGGCCTTCTAGAAAGATAAAATGTCCATACCATGGGAATAAGATCTGCCCAGATGAAATGAGAGCTGAGATCTTCAATTCAAAGGAACTGCATGAGTCAGAGTCCAGTAAGATAAACAGCAGAGATCCATTGTGAAACCTCGGAAGAGCAAAGGTTTAAAACGGGAATTTAACATTCATGCTCCACACTTGAAGATGTGTGTCAACAAAATGAAAGTATAAACCCAAAGGAAGACATGCACTTGGGTAATAAAGAACTGACTGTGTCACTGAAGACTGCAGGCAGGCAATCAGAAACTCTCTAACCTTGGAATGTCATGCTGGACAGGAGTGTTTGTGTGTGCCTGGCAATCTTTGTTAGCCAGACAGTAATAGTCTGATTTAGGGTGAGGACTTTGTGTCACACTTGGTCTTTGTTAGGGTTTCTATTGCTGACACCATGACCACAGCAAATCTTATAAAGGAAAACATTTAATTGGGGCTGGCTTATAGTTCAGATGTTTTGTCCATTGTCATCATGGTGGGAAGCATGGTAGCACACAGGCAGACATGGTGTTGGAGAGGTAGCTGAGAGCTCTATCTGAATCTGAAGGCAACAAGAAGAGACAGTGAGACACTAGATGTAGTAAGCTTTTTCACTGAACTTTCTTTTGAGCTGTCAGCCCTCAAATAATGACACAGAGATAATTATGAAAGCTTGGCTTATAGCTGAGGCTTGTCCCACTAGCTCTTATATACTGTGGGATGGTCTGTATGTCAAATTGCTCTGATTGGTCAATAAATAAAACACTGATTGGCCAGTGGCCAGGCAGGAAGTATAGGTGGGATTAACAGAGAGGAGAATTGAGAGAACAGGAAGGCGGAAGGAGACACAGCCAACCACTGCCATGACAAGCAGCATGTGAAGATGCCGGTAAGCCACGAGCCACGTGGCAAGGTATAGATTTATGGAAATGGATTAATTTAAGCTATAAGAACAGTTAGCAAGAAGCCTGCCACAGCCATACAGTTTGTAAGCAATATAAGTCTCTGTGTTTACTTGGTTGGGTCTGAGCGGCTATGGGACTGGCGGGTGACAGAGATCTGTCCTGACTGTGGGCAAGTCAGGAAAACTCTAGCTACACTTATAACTCAAAATAATCCACTTTTATTAATCTATGTGGCTTTTTACCTTTCTTTCATTCTGTATGTCTGAATTGTTCTGCCTCTCCTGGCTTTTCCTCCTTTCTCCTTCCCAGAGTCCTCTCTGTCCCTGCAAGACCAGCCTAACCTCTTCCTGCCTATCTATTGGTCATTCAGCTCTTTATTAAACCAACCAGAAGGTGCCTTGGCAAAGACACATCTTCACATTGTAAGCAAATATTCCAAAATAGAAGACCATCTATCTACCTAAAATATATCTGTTTGACCTTGAAACATACCTAACATGGCCACAAATTGATTGTTACAGATGACTAACTTCTAACCAGCATTTAAAAAAATTTTCCAAATAGTTCTCAATGACTAGAACTTTGCATTATACTTTTAAATGAGCTGTATAGGTATAATACTTTAAACAAGAGTAGAAAAATATATACAGTATGTTCTAACAAAAATAACCTTAAATTTACATCAAGATACAAAAATTCATACCAATTTAAAACATTTGAGACTAGTAGTTGCTTCTTTTAGTTTAAAAGTAGATTCAATAATCTACTCCTTTTCCTATCACTCCTATATCCCCCATTTTCTTTTCAGAATGAGATTCCTAAATCTAATTTCCTTTGCTTAATTTCTTTCCTGACCATGACCAATCACAACTTGCAACCAACCCCCTTAAGTGATGGCAAACATCCATAACCCACTGAATGACCAAAAACAACCCACCTCACCTCTTGGGAATGTGTGCATTGTGTTCTCTAGACTGCTTCCTGTTGTCTAGGGGACAAGGGCATCTTTAGGGGACCCTGAAAAAAAATGAGATAATGGTGAAGTCCTGGGAGAGCTAGTTGTTGTCCAGTCTTGGTATGATGGGAAAGTGCAGGGGTTATCTGAGGTCCTGGCTGGAGTAGTCTGTGAAGCTGGACCCTCTCAGCTAGCAGCTTTGAAGTTTTCCTGGATGTAGATTTTTGAGGAAACTACAACAGAGGCATTCTGAGGGGCTGGATCACCTGGGCTACTTGTCTTCATTAGTGTCTGGTCTTTTTTATTTCCCTAAAAACACAAACTTTTTTTTTGTGTGTGTGTTTTATTATTTTTTTTATTTTTTTTTAAATTTTTATTTTGCAATACAATTCAGTTCTACATATCAGCCACAGATTCCCTTGTTCTCCCCCCTTCCGCCCCCCTCACCTTCCCCCCAGCCCGCCCCCCATTCCAATCTCCTCCAGGGCAAAGCCTTCCCCACAGACTGAGATCAACCTGGTGGACTCAGTCCAGGTAGGTCCAGTCCCCTCCTCCCAGGCCGAGCCAAGGGACCCTGCATAGGCCCCAGGTTTCAAACAGCCGACTCATGCAATGAGCACAGGACCCGGTGCCACTGCCTGGATGCCTCCCAAACAGATCAGGCCAATCAACTGTCTCACCCACTCAGAGGGCCTGATCCAGTTGGTGACCCCTCAGCCATTGGTTCATATTTCATGTGCTTCTGTTTGTTTGGCTATTTGTCTCTGTGCTTTATCCGACCTTGGTCTCAACAATTCTTGCTCATATAAACCCTCCTCATTCTCGCTAATTGGACTCCCAGAGATCCACCTGGGGCCTAGTCATGGATCTCTGCATCCAGATCCCTCAGTAGTTGGATGAGGTTTCTAGCACGACAATTAGGGTGTTTGGCCATCCCATCACCAGAGTAGGTCAGTTCGGACTGTCTCTCGACCATTGCCAGCAGTCTGTTGTGGGGGTATCTTTGTGGATTTCTGTGGGCCTCTCTAGCACTTTGCTTCTTCCTATTCTCATGTGGTCTTCATTTACCATGGTCTCCTATTCCTTGTTCTCCCTCTCTGTTGTTGATCCAGCTGGGATCTCCCACTCACCCAAGCTCTCTTTCCCTCCACCCTCGCCCTTCACTACCCCCACTCATGTCCAGGCTGTTCATGTAGATCTCATTCCATTTCTCTGTCATTGGGCGATCCCTGTGTCTTTCTTGGGGTCCTGTTTTCCAGGTAGCCTGCCTGGTGATGTGAGTAGCAGTCCAGTCATCCTTGTTCCACATCTAGTATCCTGTTATGAGTGAGTACATACCATGTTTGTCTTTCTGAGTCTGGGATACCTCACTCAGGATGATTTTTTCTAGATCCATCCATTTGTCTGCAAACCTCATGATGTCATTGTTTTTCTCTGCTGAGTAGTATTCCATTGTGTATATGTACCACATTTTGTTTATCCATTCTTCAGTTGAAGGGCATCTAGGTTGTTTCCATGTTCTGGCTATTACAAACAATGCTGATATGAACATAGCTGAACAAGTGCTCTTGTGGTGTGGTTGAGCATTCCTTGAATATATATGCCCAAGAGTGGTATAGCTGGATCTTGGGGGAGCCTTAATAATTTCACCAATATCTGGTGCCCAACGTGGGGCACAAACCCATGACCCTGAGATTAAGAGTCTCATGTTCTACCGACTGAGCTGGAAATTATTAAGGCCTCTCCACGTAGTTAAAAGGAAGATCTATTTGGTGGATAACTTACAAATGAAGGGATAGGTAGGTCGTGGGGTCTGGAGAAGGTGTATCGCAGTCCAGCAGTGTTCTCTGGAGCTCTGCTTGGTCAACCTCCACCGTCAAGGGTCCAGGCTCTGAGAGAGCACTCGCCCATCCAGATCTCGGGTCCCCAGGTGCCTCCCTTGGCCCTGCCTTGTAGGTGTGACAGTTGCCGAAGCCTCAATGGGGGTTGGAACTTCCAGAACAAAGCTGGAATGGCTACCCACTACAGCCATGGTCATGGTTTCTCTTCACAGCAATAGAAACCCTAAGGCATTGATTTTCAACTTTTAACAAATCCAAGCCATAAACATGGAGGAATTAATTGTGATTAAGAGCAGGGTGTGAGTTCTTTCAACTTTGATGATGTTAAAACTCTAGCTGATAAATCTGGGGAGATGAAAGGCAGGCAAGAGAGGAGTGAGCAATTGTGAAGGTACAATTACCTTCATTTTACAAAATGAGAAGTCAAAGGATCTGATGAAAAGCTTAAATACTGCAAAAAGAGTGACCCTGCTGAGAGATGCAGAAGATATTGTTTTGTCAAGACAAAACAAAGGAAGATGATGTAATTCAATCCACACCATAAACAAAAATATAAAGTCTATATAGATTATAGACTCTTTATGTGAAAATAATGTAAAAAGGGTTCATGTTCTGTATAGCTACTGATTTTATAAAAATCAATTTTTTTTTAGTATTCTGAATATTAAGAAGCACCAGCCTTAACCAGGTATGAAGGTTCACACCTGTAATCCCAGTACTCTGAAGGATGACGCCAGCCTAGGCTACATAGTAAGATGCTGTCTTAACAAATGGACAAAAAGAAACAGAATTCTTAAACTTAAGGACTGTGGATTTGGTTATAATAAAGTTAAGAACTTTAAAAATGAAATAGCAAAAAGGTATGCCACAGATCTGGAGGCATTTGCAATGTACACTTTATAGTTATTTGTTACAGTCAGTGAATGGTTCACATCCAGAATACTGAAAAACTCATGAAACTCAATAAAAAGGCATATCCAATGGAAAACAGGCAAACAGACTCAACAGCTACAACTAGACAAAACATCTATGTTGGACTCTGTGACTAAGAGCTCTTGTCTTCTAGAGGACCCAGATTTTATCCCCAGTGCCTACACAGCAGTTGACAATTGTCCGTAATTCCAGTTTCAGGAGATTCAGTACTCTTTCCTGGCTTCCAGGAACACCTAGCTTGCACATGGTATAGAGAAATGCATGAAGGCAAAACACCCATACAGATAAAATTTTAAAAATGACCACAATAGCAACACACACACACACACACACACACACACACACACACACACACACCCCAAATAAACACCTCCCCAAAACAGGCTATGTTAAATTAATAAACAAATGTGCTAAAAGGCTTAACATTATTAGTCACCAGAGCAATGAACATTAAAATTGTCAAGAGTGGCTGAAATTAAATATGTACCGAGAAGCTAAGAGTTGCCCAGGGCATGGTGCATCAGACACCCCCTCTCCCTTCTGCTGCTGCTAGTGGGAATGGAAACTGTCTTAACCAATTTGGAAAGCAATTTGGCATATCTTCTAAAAATAAAGATAATCTGCTTTAAATAATAAAGATTCTTTCCAGGCTCAGTAAAGTATAAGGAAACTTATTACAACTTCATTAAAAATAGACTAAACTTAAGAATTAGCAAAATGTCCGCTGGTGGGAGGACAGGAATAAATGGTGGTGTGATTCTGCAGTGGATTTCTATACAGCAATGAGCATGGTTTATATAACTGCAAGCTACAATATGAATGAATCTCACGAATATAATGCCAAGCTAAGAAATGTCTGGTATATGGGCTGGGACGATGGCTCAGTGGGCAGAAGCACTTGCCCCATCAGCCTGATGACTTGAGTGAAGTCTCTGGAGAGAATGGACTTCCAGAATTGGTCCTGTTACCTCCAGTCCTGAGCTTCTGTGTTCTCTCTCTCTCTCTCTCTCTCTCTCTCTCTCTCTCTCTCTCTCTCTCTCTCTCTGTCTGTCTCTCTCCCTCTCTCCTCCCCCTCATCTCTCTCTCACACACACACATTACAATTTTAAAAATCAGTTTTAAAAAGTCTGATACAAAAAATGGCTCATGATTCTATTTATGTATAAAACTCCAAAAGGGTAAAATTATGATGCTGAGAGATACATTCTTAGAAGACCAAGACATAAAGAAAAGCAAGGAAGAGATTCTCAGCAGTAGAGTTTCACCATGAAGGAGAATGGAGTGGGTGATGTGTTAGAGATGTGGGAAGGGACGTCCTGGGGCTAGTGGACCTCTACTGGAGCTGTTCCAGCTTGTTGGGGTCAAGGTCAGGTGTTTTTTCAGGCTCTCAGACTCTGTTCAAAGAACTGAAAATAAGGAATCACACAGATTTATGAAGTAGCAGGGAGTATCTCTATTCAAAAGCAAGGCAAATAGTATAGATCAGAAAGAAATACACCACAAGAGAGCTGTGGATTCCATGAGTAAGAAACAGTTCAAAGACTGTAATTATTGTTTAGGGATTCCTTTTGTGGGGTTCAAGAGAAGGAGTTTGGTTTGTAAAGGTCATTTTGATTGACAGATTAGGTCATACAATCTTTTTTCTACTGTGCATGTCCTTTTCCATAGTTCATCTGATTTTAATCATATGTATATTTAATTACACATAGGCACAAAGTGGCAAATAGAAAATTTATTCTAAAAATTTACTTGAGGACACAATTGTGTTATTATTCATGCACCCCCAAGCCAGTTCAGGCTGGATTAGCTTTTCTATTCTTTACAACTAGAAACCATGAGAGTATATTTGAACAGAAATCACCTAACATTTATATTTTCAAAGAATTACTTTATTTTCATTTATGTGCATGCATGTGTGTATATGTGGAGATATATGCACATGAATGTGGTTGCCTTTGGAAGCCATAATAGGGCAACAGAGTCACAAATGATCATGAACCGCCTGATACAGAGTGCTGAGAAGTAAGTAAACCCAGGTCCTCTGTAAGAGTAGCACAGGCTCTTAACCACTGAGCTATCGCTTCATCTCCTAAATGTAATTGTTGTTATGGGTGAAGAAATTTACACCATTGTTTAAAGAGTGGTGCATGTATGGTCTAATGCAGATGGGTGTGTGTGTTTGTCTTAACTATTGCTGTGAAGAGAAACCATGGCCAAGGAAACTCTTACAAATAAAGCATTTAATTGGGGTGGCTTGATTACAGTTTCAGAGGCTCAGTCCATTATCATCATGATGGGAACTGTCAGGACCAGCCGACCTGTCGAACAGCACCCGAATAGAGAAGTGAGGATTAAGAAAGAAAGAGACAAGAGACAGATAGAATCAGGAGGGCTCTCAATGAATACTGCAGCAGCCCCAAATTTATTTCTCATAGCCTTTTTATACCCAAAGCAAGTGGGGCAAAAGACTTCCTTACCATGGTTCAAGGAACAATCAAGTGTAAACACCTCCTTAATTCTCAAACTATCTACTAATTTCACCTTTGGCCAATCATTCTGTTACTTGGCAAAACATCTAGTAACCACACCTTTGGACAATTATCCTGTTACTCAGTTTTAGGAAGCAAAAACAAGCTTGAACTCTCTGACCTTAAGTCAAGATGGAATCAAGTCATGAGCTGGAGTCACTGTGGGCTCCCACAGGGAGCATGGCAGCATGCAGGCAGACACGGTGCTGGAGTAGTAATTGAGAGTCCTACATCTTGCAGCCAATAGGAACTTGACTGAGACACTGGGCAGTATCCTGAGCATAGGAAACCTCAAAGCCCGCCCTCAAAGTGACACACTTCCTCCAACAAGGCCATACCCACTTCAACAAAGCCACCCCCTCCCCAATAGTGGCACTCCCTACATTAAAACTACCACAGTGTCTAGTATTATACTATTCAGATAGGGGTGTGTCCTGGTTAGGTTTTTTTTTTTTGTCAACTTGACACACAAGTTAGAGATTTTTAGAAAGCAGATCCTCAGTTGAGAAAAGTCCTCTATCAGACTGCCTGTAGACAAGTCTGTGGGGCATTTTCTTGATTGATGGTTGATGTGGGAGAGCCCAGCACACTGGGAACAATGCCCTCCCTGGGCAGGTGGTGATAGAAGATAGCACATTAGACAAACCATGGGGAGCAAGACAGTAAACAACATCCCTCTATGCTTCTGCTTCAGTTCTTGCTTCCAGATTCCTAGCCTGGTTGAGGCTCTGTTCTGACTTCCCCTGGTGATGGGCTGGGACCTGAGAGTTGTAAGGTGAAATATACCCTGTCCTCCTCAAGTTGTTTTTGGTCATGATGTTTATCACAGTAATAGAAACCAAACTAAGAAAGGATATGCATGCATGGTACATGCAGAGAAAGGAGCCAGGTTGCTTAGGGCATTGTTAGAAGAAGGGGTGGTGTGTGAGTAACTAAAAACAAATAGGATCCCAGACTGTGCTATCTCCTGTGCTTGGCTGCCTCATTTGTTAGGAGAGCTGAAGGTAGAAGGCCATCCTTCTTGGAATTACTTCATGCTGAGTGAGTAGGGCAGAAATAGTCTCTCCTATTCTGTTCTGAAAGCTGTTATATCTCCCAGGGCCCCATTGGAGAACATCCATAAAATTTCTCAGCTTGCTCATTCAGGGTTGAACAGATGTCTCCCTTGGCATGGTCACATGAGGGTCCTTTTGTTCCGGATGGCAGCTGTTGTTGAAGGACCATCTGTAAATTGACCTGTTGGGTCTGGGGGGAATAAAACCCTGCTACCATGGTAAGGCATGCTGACAGTATCCAGCTTGTCCAGCCTGGGACCAAAAGACTGTTGCCCAGATTATCAACCACAGCAGCCTCTCAGAGATCACTGATACGCTCTTAGACTTCTCTAGATTTATGAGTTAAAAGCTGCATCCCCCACTTGGAGACATGTGCAAATTCCCTCTTGTCCTGCAATGAGCAGGTCTAAGACTTTCCTATTTCGGAAGACTGCTCCTCCCAAGGAGTCTAGTTGATCTTGAATTTGGGCTAGCCTCTCTTCATTCTTTTGCATGGTCCTGGCAGCTTATTTTGATCATTGTTTTCTCCCAGCTGCCAAGATACTTTCCCCAAACAAGCTACTCAGAGCCTTTGCTCGGGGAATCAGAGGTGTTGCCTGTGTGTGAACATGGATGCTTTATGTGCTGGGAGGAGCAAGAAGACATTTTCCCAGGCCATGCAAATATTTGCTGCCATATAGTTAAGCAAGCAAGCACCCCTCTGAAATGTGATAATATTTAAAAAAAATTGTTGATTATAAATCTCATAGAAGTATTGTGAATCATCAGCTTGGCTCAAAAGTGTAAGATGTAAAGCATGGTAATCTCAGGATTTGTGTGTGGTCAATGATTTTGAGGCCAATATGGGCTCCAGGTAGCAGGCTGGGTACACATTTTCAAGCGTGGCTTTGTAGGGTCATTCCTTGTACTGACAAATTGGCACTAGGCCAAGGGGAAATTCTAAGTCATTTTGGCTAGAGTTGATTGTCTAGTCTTTGAAAGTATGAAATACCTCTTTTAGGATCCCATAGGAGCCAAGAGAACTTGTGATTATATTTAGTGAGGGGGGAGGAAACAGTTATCTTGAGTAGATTTTTTTGTAGAAAGGGAATTCAAATTGGTCAGCCCAGGAAAAGCCTAAGCAGAGTTGGCTCTATAATATCAAGAGGAATAACGTGAGCAGGGAACAATGCAAAGGAGAAAGTTCACGAAAGGATGCAGTTCAGAGTTTCTAAGGGCAAGTTCTGCTGAGTAGTTACCAGCTTAGGGTTTAGACAAGAAAGAAGAATCTGTAGGAGCTGTTAGATAGACTTCCCACGCAGGGATTTGAACCTTCTTTTGTGTAGGGAAAAAGGGAATTTAATAGTTGAGTCGCAGGTTAGATGTGTGAATAAGAGCCTGTGGTAAAGAAAACATTACCATTTTGAGTTACTTCAGGGGTGGATCACACTTCTAAGCCTGTTCCCAGTTCCTCCTCTTCCTATTACTGCCAATAGCTGGGGTGTTTTGAGGACTGAAACTGAGTGTTTACTTGCAAATAAACCTCTGCTGGAGCTGGATTCTGTGTCTGTGCTAGCCGCACATTGTCCCTTCCCAGTATGTGTATCCATATCTCTGTATCTCTGGGATGAAGCCTACTTGCTCATGGTGGATGGTCTTTTTGATGTGCCTCGGATTTGGTGTGTGTCTTTTATTGAGAATTTTTGCATCTATATTCATAAGGGAAATTGGTCTGTAATACTCTTTCTTTGTTGGGTCTTTATGTGGTTTGGGTATCAGAGTAACTGTGGCTTTGTAAAAAGAATTGGGTAATATTCCTTCTGTTTCTATTTTATGGAATAATTTGAGAAGTATTAACATTATCTCTTCATTGAAGTCTGTTACAGTTCTGAGCTAAAACCATATGGCCCTGGGCTTTGGTTGGAAGACTTAATTCTACTTAAATTTTACTGGGGTTATAGTATATTTAAAGTGCTTTATCTTATCTTGATGTAACTTTGGTAGTGGTGTGTATCAGGAATATTATCTATTTCTTTTTTTTTAGATTTATTTATTTATTTATTATGTATACAGTGTTCTGTTTGTATGCATGCCTGCAGGCAGGAAGAGGACACCAGATTTCACTACTGATGGTTGTGAGCCACCATGTGGTTTCTGGGAATTGAACTCAGGACCTCTGGAAGAGCAGCTAGTGCTCTTAACCTCTGAGCCATCTCTCCAGCCCCCTCTATTTCTTTTAGATTTTCCAATTTGGTTAGTACAGATTCTCTGGATTTCCTAGGTCTTGTTGTTATGCCCCCCTTTTCATTTCTAGTTTTAATAATTTGAATATTTTCTCTGCCTTTTAGTTAATTTGGGTAACGGTTTGTCAATCCTACTGATTTTCTTCAAGAACAATGCTTTGTTTCATTGATTCTTTATATTTTTGTCTTGTTGTTTCTATTTTATTGATTCTAGTCCTGAGTTGATTATTTCTTGCTGTCTATTTTTGGGGGTGTGATTTCTTTTTGTTCTGGATCTTTCAGGTGTGCTATTAAGTTACTAGTATGAAATTGCTCCAGTTTTTTTCATATAGGCACTCAGGGCTATGAACTTGCCTCTTAGCATGCCTTTATTGTGTTACATACGTTTGAGTATGTTATGTATTCAATTTTCATTGAATTCTGGAAAATCTTTATTTTCTTGAACTATTTTTCAATTAGCAGTGAGCTGTTAAGTTTGAATGAGTTTGTAAACTTTCCATTTTTTTCTGTTGTTGTTGATATCTAGTTGATATCTGTTGTTGTTGATATCTGTGGTGGTCATAAAGGATGTAGAGTGTTATTTCAATTTTCCTGTATCTATTGGAACTTGTTTTGCGTTTGCATATGTGGTCAGTTTTGGAGAAAGTTACATAAGGTGCTGAGAACAAGACATATTCTTTTGTGTTTGGGTGAAATATTCTGTTAGTATCTGTTAGGCCCATTTGATTTATTTTCGATTAATTCCAGCATTTTAGTGTTTAGTTTTTGTCTGGATGACATGCTTGTTGGCAAGAGTTGGGTATTGTAGTTTCCTACTACCTGTAACAGGAATTGCTAAAAGGTCTTATTTATTAAAATAATCTGGCGCCAGATATTGGAGTGAAAGCTGAAAGATTAGAGAAATAGAACAAGCCAGGCACTTTCTTTTTTTTCTTTTTTTTTTCTTTTTCTTTTCTTTTCCTTTCTTTCTTTCTTTCTTTCTTTCTTTCTTTCTTTCTTTCTTTCTTTCTTTCTTTCTTTTTCTTTTTCTTTTTTTTGATTTTTCAAGACAGGGTTTCTCTGTGTAAGCTTTGTGCCTTTCCTGGAACTCACTCTGTAGCCTAGGCTGGCTTTGGAACTCACAGAGATCCACCTGGCTCTACCTCCAGAGTGCTGGGATCAAAGGCATGCACCTCCACCAGGCACTTTCTTATCTCTACAAAATCTTCAGCTTCAAGAGCGAGTGTTCCTGTTTCCTCATTCCTTATATACCTTTCTCTACCCTGACATTACTTCCTGGGATTAAAGGCGTGTGCACTTCCCTGCATTGGGATTAAAGGTGTGTGTCACCACTGCCTGGCTCTGTTTCCAGTGTGGCCTTGAACTCACAGAGATCCAGATGGATCTCTGCATCCCGAGTGATAGGATTAAGAGTGTGTGCCACTGCTGCCTGACCTCTGTGTCTAATGTAGTGGCTGGCTCTGTCCTTTGATCCTCATACAAATTTATTAGGGTACACAATATATCACCACAACTACCAGTGTGTGAGGGTCAGTATATGATTTAAGCTATAATAGTGCTTCTTTTACAAACTTGGATGACCTTGTGTTTGGTGCATAAATATTAAGAATTTCAGCTATGTTGGAATACTCAGGGCCTGCTGTGGTAGAGTTGCTGGGCTCTAGTGGAGACTTATTATCCTGGCGGTTATTGATTTTATTTTTACGCTAGGGTCTTGGCACCTGAGTTCGGGGCTATTACAATTCTAGGTGCTGAAATCCTGTCTTGTCTCTGTTGGGTGGGTGTTTTGTTCCTTGGTTTCTGTTGCCCTCTCTGGTTCTTAGGAGAGTGTGGTGACAGTATGTTGCCTGGTGGGAAACTCTTCTGGTATCCTGATAGGTGTGGCCACAGGAGGTTCTGGGTAAAATGTGTTTCTAGGTATTGGGAGTTGACACAGGAATGGAGATGTGCTGATGGGAGGGGGCTGAGGGGGTTCATGGGAGGGAGGGAGGAAGGGAAGCAGGATGTTCCACCAGAATCTGCTTAGTCCCTGAGGAATGAGGGAAGAGAACAAGGGGAGGCCACAACAGGTAGTCTGTTTCAGAGCTGGGGATGAGACTGAAGGGTTGTATTTCAAGGAGAGTGAGGAGAGTGAAGATTAGAAAGTTGCTTACATACTTCGCTCTCCAGCAGGCTTGACTGGGGGGTTCTCGGTGAATGCCTGCTGGAGTTGGAGGACTCTGATAAAGGAATGAGTAGAGGAGGGAAGTTAGGAGTGGAAGATCCATGTGATCCATTAGAGATGGGGGCAGAAAGGAAGGGAGGGCTGCCGTGTGTGGTCTACTACAAAGCTGGGCATGAGACTGGGGAAGGGGACTGGGAGGAACTGAGAAAGAGGTGAAGATCTGCAATTAGCCTACCTGCTTCCCTGACTGGAGTTTTGGAAGCTGTGTGAAAGGAAATAGAAAGAAGCTTAGAAAAATGGTCCAGGAGGGTGCTAGTTTGCAGCCATCAGATTCAAGCAAGCCGACTGTGGTGAGTTTCTGAGGGGCAGTGACAGGTCTTCAGTTAGCTCACAAGAGTATTCCATTGTTTCTGTTGATTCTAAAGTCAGTGGGATGGGCTTAGCCCAAGAAAGACGAACCCCATTGCCTACTTCAAAGACCTTTACCTCTGGAGTGGCCAGGATGACAGTGTGGGCTCCCTTCAATTTTGAAGTGAGTGGGTCTGATAGAGACCCTCCTTTCAAGGTTTTGTTAGTACTCATTCCTAGGGGTTGGTCTTGAGATCAGTGTGGCTAATACCTGGAGCAGGGAAGCCTGAATGCTAACTTTTCTTTATTCAGCCACTAATCACTTTCTTTTTCCCCCAATAAGGACCGTCTTCACTAGTATATCTTGGTTCTAATTCCTCGTTGAGAGGAAGTATGCAGTACGAAGAGGGGAGGGGCCGACACATCACCCCTTCATGTGCTCTCCATTTTTCAACAAAACTCACTCAGTCTAATTAGTAGTGCCTACTACAGCATTGACTGGTCTTGTCTTGATCTTGTGTGGGCAACCATGGGTGCAATAGGATGGCTTCTATCTGATCTTTTAACCTAGTAACAATTGTGCACCAAAGGATAATTTACTTATAAATAGGGATAAAATTGAATAAACCTATTTGTCTGTGAGAAGAATCTGCTTACTCTCAATGCTCAGAGTTACTCAGGTCTCCTCAGAGTGATGGTGATGTTTCTGGTTGGGGCAAGGAGGACCTCCCTTGTCTTTTCCAAGACTTGACAGTCAATTCTCCAAGCCAGAGGTCTGAACCAGTTTCCTGGCAGGAGTGATAGGGGCCCACTGGACAGCCATTACAGGGAAGTTTGCTTCAGAACACATCTATGTGTTAAGTGTTTTCTGAGTGTATACCTTTTTCAAAATGAAGTTTTATATGAAAAAGAACTAAGGCTTTAAGGTAATTATTTAGCTAACAAAAGTAACTAATAAAAAATTAGTAACAATACTATACTTGCTGAAAATTGAGAAATATATAAAAGTCAGTTAATAAGCACCAAATCTCTTCAACCACTGGAAATGAACAAGAAAATATCTAAATTGACATTCAGAAACAAAAACCAAACCAAGCTATCAAAGTGCTGTGCTCTAGCCTAGGATTTCCTTCCCTCCTCCCTTCCTTCTGTTTATTCCGTCTGTCTGTCTGTTTCTCTGTCTCTCTCTCCCCCCTCCCCGTCTTCCCCCTCCTCTCATTTCATACTGTGGATTGAGACTAGAGGTGACACGTGCTGGGCAAGCTCTCCACTATGGTCTCCTCTACAGAGTTATGCCTCAACCCTGCTTTTACACTTTATTTTGAGACAGAGTCTTATCAAGTTGCCCACATTGTCTCTGACTCACTCTGTAGCCCAGGCTAGTCTTGACTTTAGGATCCTCCTTCCGTAGCCACCTCTGTATCTTGGTTACAGGCTTGAACGTCCAGGACTGGCTCCAATTTTCTTTGAAAAACAATGTGTTCTTATTTGTTTTGTAATGTGGGGAAACCACATTAATTTTGCATCTTTAAAAAATAAACAAACAAAAACAACAAAAATGAGGTCTCCATGCATAGTCCAGGCTAAACTCAAATTTGTCATCCTCCCACCAGTTTCCCAAGTGCTGGGATTACAGAAGTATGCCAGCATGCTCAGCACCCCACCCCGCTTCCTGGGGGATGGAACTCAGAATCTCTAATCCCCTGAGGCCGTGTCCTGCTCCTCCCCTGAGTTATGCCCTTAATCTCTATTTTCTTTCTTTTGTTTTTGCTTTTTTTTTTTAAGTGGAGAAAACTCTGTGGATTATATTATACATCAAATGTAAATCTTTTAAAGAGTTTTTTTCTTTTTCTTTTTTGAGACCGAGTCTCATATAGCTCAAAATGGGTTGGGGCTAGCACCAATCCTCCTGCCTCAGCCTCTTAAATACTATAATAATAAGTATGTGCCATCATGTCTGGCTCAAATTAAGTACATTTAAAACACACTAATAAATCATATGAAAATTGCATTTCAATAGGGAAGTTATATATTTTTAAAGGCTTGTCTGCTTTTATTCTTTTTACATTAATTTTTTTTTAAGAAAATGCTCTGTAAACTGAAGTTTCTCTGTCCCATTCTGTCCTGTAGCCACTTCCAAATAATCAAATAATCACTCAGAGGCTTATATCATAAATGTTTGGCCGATGGCTCAGGCTTATTATTAACTAGCTCTTACATTTAAATTAGCTCATTCCTATTAATCTATTTATTGCCATGTGTTCCATGGCTTACTGGTCCTCCAGCATCCTGTTTCTTGGGTAGCTCAAGGCATCTGTGTCAACCCAGCCTCTCTTCTTCTGAGTCCTTGTTTGATTCTTTCACCTAACCTTATCCTGTCTTGCCATAGGCCAAAACAATTTATTATCAACCAATGAGAGAAATACATATTCATAGAGTACAGGAGGAACATCCCACAGCAATGCTCTGAAAGAAGTATGCATAGGTTTTCATTCCAAAGTACTGAGCTACAACAGCAAAAAAGATTTAAGCTGGTATGGTAGGCCGGGCGGTGGTG
This sequence comes from Peromyscus eremicus, assembly GCF_949786415.1. NCBI lineage: Eukaryota > Metazoa > Chordata > Mammalia > Rodentia > Cricetidae > Peromyscus > Peromyscus eremicus. The sequence goes on from NC_081416.1 coordinate 40,816,386, forward strand.
GCGCACGCCTTTAATCCCAGCACTAGGGAGGCAGAGCCAGGCGGATCTCTGTGAGTTTGAGGCCAGCCTGGGCTACCAAGTGAGTTCCAGGAAAGGCGCAAAGCTACACAGAGAAACCCTGTCTCAAAAAAACCAAAAAAAAAAAAAAAGCTGGTATGGTAGTGCCTGTGTGTGATCTCAGCACTGAGAAAATGAGGCAGGAGCATCACAGAAAGTTCAAGGTTAGCCTGGGCTACATGGAGAATTCCAGGTCAGTTGGAGCTATGTGGTGGATCCTGTCTCGAAAAGAATCCCGCCCCCCAAATGCTTTAGAAGTAGTCTGACTACAGAATGCTGCTGGCAAAGCTGTTCTGGCCTCTGAAGGTTATGTGGGTATTTATAACTATTAAATTATATAGACACATGGTAAAATGGAGTATGAAATGGGCCAATATTCATTCAGTGTTAAACAGAGTTGCAATTTTTGAATTTCTAAGTTAAGGCTCTACCATGTTAAAATAACTTCTAAAGCTGTGAGAGAGTAAAGTCCAAGAACTTGTAATAAAACTCTCTCTGTGTGTGTGTGTGTGTGTGTGTGTGAGAGAGAGAGAGAGAGAGAGAGAGAGAGAGAGAGAGAGAGAGAGAGAGAGATTTTTACTGCATAGCCTAAGCTAGTTTTAAACAGGTCGTTCTCTGCCTCTCCTTCTTGAGTACTTGGATTATAGGCATATACCACTACACCAGATTAAAATCATAAAGATTTATAAAGGAGGGAATAAATTTCATCATATTTCAACTCAGTAGTTCCTTTTACTTTCTAGCTAACATAGGAAAATAAATACAACTTTCCCCCAGGGAATGCATTACTTATGCCAAGGCAGTTAAAGAGCACATCAATTAATTATTCTTGTAAATCCAAGCAGTTTACTCTCTGTGCACTGTAAACTTGCTTTTGAAGGAATGTGGGTTGAGACATCTGGAATCTTCCCTTTAGAGTTTGGAACTATTTCGGTCTCATTTCCATCCACCATCAACTATCCAACTGCTCACTCGGTGTCTCAGTACTTTTGAGTGTTGACAACAAGAATAAAAGTACCCATTGCTTGCAACCACTCATGTGTCCCTCTCACCTCTGGCCAGTGACCTTGTTGTGGGCCCTTTTCTTTGGCCTTGTGACCTCCCCTCTGTTCCTGGTCACATTTTCTGTATCCCTTTCTGAAGAGTGGAAAGCATTGATTATGTCTTCTTTCCCAAAAGGTTGCATTTCAGGAATGAGATGAAGTAAACAGTTACAGGCAGAAGGTCAACCAATCCATTTTAAAAACAGGATTGGGAAATAACCCGTGGCCGGCACCAATTTTAACGTGTGTGTCCTGTAACATCAGCTGAGCCCTCTACTGTGTCTGCTGGGTGACCCTGAGTACCGTACATCTTGAGCCTTCTCATGTAGCAATGTTCTTGGTAAACAGTATAGCCAGGAAGAGGACAAGCTGAACTTGGTTGGCAAAGGTACACCTTATGTATGGTGGAGGGACAGTTGGAAAGTCTTGAGCAATCACTGAGATGCCCGTGTGTGCACACACTCAGGCTTTATGTGACACGCAATGATTCATCTTCTAAGAGGCTGTTTTTCTCTCTTCCAGAGCTGGCAGCCAGCCCTGCTCTCAGAAAGGGGAGATTGCTTGAACTAATTTGGACAAGTAGACTGAGTTTTTCAGACCATGAAGCAGTAACGCTTTGTCCAGACAGAACTGCCAATTATCCGTGAACTTCTCTATTCAGGAAAGAGTTCAAAAAAGAAAAAAAAAAAAAAAGCCAGATCTTTTTTATTAGTTTGTTTTACATGGCGGCTTGCAGGAGCATTATACCTTTGTGTCTCTTCTGAAGCAGAAAGGAGTTATTTAAAAGAATGACCTCATTATCTTGATAAAAAAAATACTATAGTTGAAATTCATTTCTGAAAATTTGCCTTGGATTTGGGTAGAACCTGGAAAGTGTAAACTTTGGAATTAAATTTCAGATTGTAGAAAGGATGTGGACCCAGTCCTTTGTCTTCCCCATGATATAGTTTTCTAATCTGTTAAATGAGAAGGAAAGCAGTTCCTTTTATCCCAATAGGAGCACAAAGCATGATAAATCAGTGCAAACAGGCTCACCTATGTGCAAGGCTGAGTCAAACCATGGTTCAGCCAGCTTCTTCAGGAGACATCTATGTCTTGTGGCTATCACATTTCCCTGGCAAGGAACAGTTTACACCTGTGCTGAGAATCCACAGATTTAAAAGAAAAAAAAAAAGGTTTTGGTTGACGTATACTCAGTACTTGGTTAATTAGGAAAACTAATTTTGATTTTTGTAAAAAGTCTAATTTTCTGTTCCCTTTCTCCTTCCCTGTTTTTCTCCTCCACTTTCCCTCTCCTTTCTTTCTCTTCTCTTTCCTCCTTGGCCTTGTACATGCTAGTCATGCACTCTGCCCCCACCCTCAGGCCCCTCCCTTTTGTGTGTATGTGTTTAGATGTGAAATGGCCAAAATGTCTGAGAGAGAATCTGGGAGAATGGGGGCTAGAATGATCTGTTAGGTCAATGCCAAACACTGAGGTGGAGAGATTGTAACAGTCATCCCATGAGACTCTTTAAAGAGATTAAGTAAATAAATAAACAAATGCAAGCAGTGAGAACTTAGCTTCTACCTAGAGGCAGTAGAACCTGTCCTGTCTCTTCCGGGAAGTCTTTTAAATTTGCATCCTGTTGTCACATGTTAGGTCTGTCACCAAGGACCTCATTGAATGTCAACCTAGGAGCATAATTACGTATTATGCACCAAGAATATGTATTATGCACCAAGAACTCAAAGTGAGTAAGAAACATCTTTCTAATAAAGGTCTTCACCTCCCGTGGGAGAGAAATACACCCAAATAATTACAGTGCTACAAGGTAAGTTTTAGCATACACATTTGCTCTGGTACAACGCCTGGGGTGTTTGAGACTGAAGAGGTCTGTGTTTGACCCTGAAGACTGAGAAGAGGCTGGAGGCAGGGGTACCACTCCAAGAGGCCGAGAGAAGAGGATGTCAGCAGTTTACAAAGCGTGTTTCAGGATAACAGAGTATTTAATGGTTAGGCAGCTCTAGGTTGGTAGCCCTGCTAGAGTACTTGCAGGATGAATGCTTTGGGGTATATTATTTAGACTCTCTGAATTGGGGTTTCTGGATCTGTAATGTGGGCATTATCATCAGTCTTGGCGAACAACTGAAAGAATGAAATGATGATTATAAAGTGCTTGGAGCAGTATCAAGGAACAGTTGAAGTTTACTAGATAGCTGCTGGGATGCTCCAGAGACAGGTGTAGCTATTGGTGCAGGATGGCATATTGTTTAGAATACCATGGCTTATCCCAAGAAGGGCATTGTAATTTATCATTTTACATATGAGTGCATCAACTTTCCCCTTTGCAGATAATAAACCTCTTTGGGTGTATGGTGTTTGTAACCAGGACATTCTGAATGCTATGTAATCTACTCTGAGGTACAACCCAGTCCTGTTAAATCATCTTGATCAATCATCTGTAAAATGGAAACAAACGCCTCCTTGCCAGGTTGATCTGAGGACCGGAGCTAATTTTAGATCGGTTCTAGTAGTGGTACATAACGCACAGTAGTTGTTAAAACTGATAATATTATAGTGATTCTGGGAGCTGGTGCTTATGTGTAATGTTCTTACACTTGTATCGACTGATGGCAGTGTGAGTTTTGTTGTTTCTTTGTTTGTTTGTTTAAGGATAATATCTCATGTATCCCAGGCTGGTCTTGAACTGGCCATGTAGCCAGGGATGATCTGGAACCCCCATCTTCCTGCCTGTCTCCAAATGTTAGATTACAGAAGCCTGCCACCATGGTCGGTAAGAGCATAATTTTTTTGTGTGTGTTCAGAGGCCTGCATTTTCTGCTAGGCCAAAAGCAGATGATCATGTTTGAATACATAATATCTTTGTTTAAAGCTAGTGTGTCTTATATTATGAATATGTCTTTTTTGTGAATTGGTATGCATAAGTTAACCAAGCTTTTTTTTTTTTTTCAATTTCTACATTTCTTTATCAGCACCACACCACTTACCTAGTAGATATTTGAAGAAACAGTTGTTACATGCATTACTAGGTACTTCTCTAGTTGCTTTTTTTTCTATTGGATTTTAGATCCTGAAATTGTGTTTTGAAAGCTGTGTTCTTGGATGATGTGAACAATGGAGTACATATAAATGTGTGTGGCATCAGCTGGTGGAGGAGGTCATGCCTAGAGGGTGCAGTTGTCCCCACTATAATTATAATGTGAACACTTACTATATTTATGATTTTTATTATGACATCTTTAATAAGCACTGTCTTAGAGGTCAACTGGATGTTGCATCAACAAACCGGGTCTAAGGGCTGGAGAGATGCTTCATGGGTCAAGAGCACGTGTTCAGTTCCCGGCACCCATACAGTGGTTTACAACCATCTATACCTTCAGTTTCAAGGTCTCAGATGCCCTCTTCTGACCTCCAAGGGCACCAGGACAGACATGGTTCACATACAAACAGGCAGGCTAAAAAACCTACACACATAGACTAAAAATAAATGAACTTAAAATAGTAATAATAAAAAAGCTATGTCTAGAACAGATCGGAGTTCACCTCATACTTTTCTTCTTAGAACTTTTGTTAAATATATTTTATTTTATTTCATTTTTATGTGCATTTGTGTTTTTGCCATGGGTGTCGGGGTCCCCTGAAACTGGAGTTACAGACAGGTGTGAGTTGCCATGTGGGTGCTGGGAACTGAACTTGGGTCCATCTGGAAGAGCAGTCAGTGCTTTTAACCCCTGAGCCATCTCTCCAGCCCCTCTTCTTAGAACTTTATTTAGATGCCAGAAGTGTCAGGAAAATCAAATCTCACAGAAAACCCTCTGTGGCTTTTCTCCTCTGCCCAGCTGCAGAGTTCTGAAAGGTCACACCTCCACTCTGTTACCCTGTTAACGCTGTAACTATCGATGATGATGAAACTAGTTACATGTGTGATGACTTAAGTGTTTGAAGGTGGGGTTATAACTCTGGTTTACAACTGCTGGAGCGAGGGCTGGGGAGTTGGCTCAGTGGGTAAAGGTGCTTACAGTTGAAGTGTAAAGAACTAAGTTCAAGTCCCCAGAACTCACATGAAAGCCAGATGGGAAGCATGAACATCTGTAATCCCAACACTCCTGCAAGAAGATAGGAGACAGATACAGGAGAATCCGCAGAAGTTCACAGGGCAGCTGGACTGGTGTAAGCAGTAGAAAAACAACAGACAGACCCCATCTCAAACAAAGCGTATGGCAAGGACAGACACCTAAGGTTGTCCTCTGACCTCCACATACAGACGTCGTACCTATGCTCCTGTATCACACACATGAAGGCACATACACACACTGAACTGAACTAGGTGTAGTGTGTACTATACACCTGTAATTCCAGAACTCCAAAGGCAGAAGAACAGCCATAGGTTCAAGGCCAGCCTGGGCTATAGAGTGACACTTTGTTTCAAAAAACCAAAGAGAAAAACATAGTAAGTTTGACCCAAGCCTGAACTACATAGCCAGACCCTTTCTCAGAAAGAACCAACAAGCCAACTAGCTTTTCAAAGATTCAATCTGTACTCAGTAAGCACATATTCATAAGCAATGCTTCAAATGACCCATAATTTTCAATTGTTCATTTGTAAAAGAACATGTGGTTACTTCACTTGATTAAAGAATTCAGCAAAAACTATTCTTAATGTTTGCTGGTTTAAATTTTTTTAAAAGTTGTGCATTTATTGAAATACAGTTAAATAAAACGGGAGTCTGTAACATAAAAACTGAATGTTCTTTTCTTCCATCTGGAGTAAATTGTAAACAACTTTTGTTCCAGATTGCTCTTTTTTTCTTTATTTTACATATAATATGAAATTTACAGGACGTTTTTCACTCGCAATTATATCATGGGCATTTAACACACACACACACACACACACACACACACACACACACACACACACACACACACACCACTTCCCTTCTGAAATGAAGAAGTCAGTGTGTCCAGTGCTCGGAAGTCTTTGGAAAGGTTACTTCTCACATTCAATTGCTGTCTAATTGACTGCTTTCGAAATTATTTCTGATTGTGGTAATTGCTCAAAACATATTCAAACAAGGCTTATTTCTCAGAACACTTTTATTTAAAACCATCCTTTAAAGAACATAAGGTGCACGCAGTGATCACATTATTTTAGCACAGTGGGTTGAAAACAGGACAAAAAATAGTTGTTTAAATGCCTTATCGACACTGTACCAAGCTCGAAGCAGTGAAAACCCCTTGAGGTAAGTAACAACACAAAACACAGAAGCAGCTGGGTTCCCTGGAGCAGAGGCCCCATGACTGATATGAACTGATAATGGTTTCATCTTACTATTTGAAAAATAGGACAATTAACTTCAAATTTCTATAGCTCGGTTCACCTTCTCCTTTAACTCCTCCAGTCTGCTAGGATGCAAGGATCAGGTTACAAATCTCTGAAACAGAGCCAATGAGATGACTAGGTAGAGGCACTGGCTGCCCAGCCCGAGGACCTGTGTTTGACTCTTGGCACACACACAGAAGAAAGAGCAAAGGCTCTGTCTATGAGTAGCAGTTTACTAAAAACCCCAAGCAACGGTCTCATTTTGGTGTGAGTGTTTTTGTCTGTTTTTGACTCTTTCCTTCTATATCCCATCTATATACCGACTCAAGAAAAATATAGCATGCACACCCGAACACACAAAAACCATAGATTTAATCTTTAAACGTCAATTACAAAAGCATTTTCCTTTATATTGGAAGCTCTAATGTTACAAAATTTGATTTTGCCGAAACATGTTTTATTCATTGTATATTGAAAGCTAGAGTACAAAAATCATAGAACAGATTAATGAGATGTATGGGAACTTTACTTTTTTATTTAAAGATTTACTTCATCTTAAATCATGTACTTAGGTGTGTGTTTGTGTATGTGGGTGTTTGTGTACTCACACGGGTGCAGGTGTCTGCAGAGGGTTGGATTCCCAAAGCTGGAGTTAAAGGCAGCTTGGGTGCTGAGAACTGAACATGGGTTCCCTGCAAGAGCAGCAATTGCCGCTGGCCCCTGAGCCATCTTCAGAAATCTGGATTTTTAATTTATTAAAATGATGACTGGAAGAGTTTTAAGGTCAGTCTTGTTCGCTAACTTGACTAGATTTGGAATCCAAACTAAGAGATCCACGAGAAGATTTCCTGGAAGGCTAACGGAAGTGGGAAGCCCCTCTCTCAGAGTAGCCAAGCACCTTCGTGTTCTCACCGTACACAGGTCTGAGGGAAAACTGGAGCTGCTTTTCAACTGCCTTCCTTCATTCCTTGCTTCTGAGTGTATTTAGTCTGCAGCCTCTATTGAGGCTGCCTTTTCTTTTCTGATGTCAGAACTTAGCTTCTTTAGCCTTCCCACATAGGGTGAAGAACAGTGTGGTTCTACATTAATCCTCCATAGCCAGACTGGGATCCTGAGGCATTCAGCCTCAGTCAACTGAGCAGCTACTGAGTTCTCCTCCTTTCCAGTGGGCAGACAGCCATGGTTGGACTACATGGCCATATCATGTAAGCCCATATTGTAAAGTCAAAAGAAAATGCATACAGTGCGTATGCATATCTATAAAAATGAGTGAGATGACATTTCGTCATGTGATATTAAAATCTAAATTAGTCCATCCTACTTACCATTCCCTTTTAATGTTTGCTACTGGGAATAGAAGGTCAATAGTTACCCTTAGAACTGCTCAAGCAATCAGGTGTTGTTCTGTTCTACACTGATAGGAATGTAAGTGGAACTCTCTGGGTGCTCAACCCAGAAGGAACTCTGCCAGACCATTTTATTCTCATGAGTGGTTTTTATAGAGTTGAAGTCAGAGTGCAAAATTTTCTTGTCTCTAAATTTCTACCCCTGGAAAACATGTTGATAACTCCTTTAAACTTTTTTTTTTTTTTTTTAAAAGAAGATTCTATTTTAGATCTGAGAGAACTAGCCAGACTGGATGATGAGACTGTCTCTTTATAAAAGGCATTAGTTGCAGATCATACAGTATTGGTTTGCACAGAAAAAAATACATATATTCATACCAGAAAAATACAAGCCCACAAAAAATAAACAACACTAACAAACAGCTCATGGCACTTGGGAGATTACCACCGTAAATGAATATAGCAGAGGAATATTTGGGAGTGAATAATCTTCCTAGGTGTGTGTGGAGGAGAGCTGATTAGTCTTTTGTTTAGAGAAATGAAAAGAGAAATGACTCAGTAGGAGCTTCCACTGGGTATTTCTATATTCAGCTGTTGATCTTAACTCTGGCTGTAGCTGAGAAGGAGGTGATTGTTTTTCTTTCTTTCTCTCTTTCTTTCTGTATTTTTTTCCTTTTTTTTCATTTTTCTTTATTAAGAAATTTTCTACTCACTCTACATACCACCCACAGATCCCATCTCCTCCCTCCTCCCACCCCTCAGCCCTTCCTCCCAAGCCACCCCACATCCCCACATCCCCCAAATCAAGGTCTCCCGTGGGGAGTCAGCAGAGCCAGGCACACTGAGCCATAGCCAGGCGCCAGGCTGAGCTCCAGGAATCCAATGGATGAGAGAGAGAGGAGGGATTCTGTAGCTGGAGAGTTTTCTCTTCAGGTCCCACCAAACCCCAGCAGTCCGACAGCCCACTTATAAAATAAACACACAGACGCTTATATTATTTAAACTGGCCTAATGGATCAGGCTTCTAGCTATCTAGTTCTTACATCTTAAATTAATCCATTTCTATAAATCTATACCTTGCCACATGACTCATGGCTTACCGGCGTCTTCACATGCTGCTTGTCATGGCGGCGGCTGGCAGTGTCTCCCTCCACCTTCCTGTTCTCTCAGTTCTCCTCTCTGTTAGTCCCACCTATACTTACTGCCTGGCCACTGGCCAATCAGTGTTTTATTTATTGACCAATCAGAGCAACACATTTGACATACAGACCATCCCACAGCAGGATTCTGCAGGCAGGGGTAGGGTGGGGGGTGGGGGGTGGGGTGGGCAGCAGCGTCGAGATCATGATGGGAAGATGTGCAGAGATGACCGGACACACTGGTAGAAGCCCATGAACTGTAGACTAGTGGCTGAGGTGATTATTTCTTGTTGGACTGTGAGGGAAAAATGAGAAAGGAAGGGTTAGTTCTTTAGAGCAATGAGAAAAACTTTAACCTGGGCATCCAAAGACTGAATGTAGGTGATTGCTCTTACCCATTGAGTGGCCCTGGGGAAATTCTCAACCTTTCTAGGTAGCATTTTTCCCTGTTCATTGAATGAAGGCATTAGCTAAGGAAGAGTGAAAAGTAGGTGCTAATTTGGTTGGTGTACTGGGTAGGTGTTTTTTTTTTTTTTTAGTTTAATTTATTTATTCTTTTGTCAAGTTGACACAAACTAGTTATTTGGGAAGAGAAAAGCCCGACTGAGAAAAGGTCTCCATCAGATTGGCCTGTACACAAGTTCATGGGCCTTTTCTTAATGTCTGTAAAGGGTCCATCCCACTGGGCAGTGCCACCTCTGAGCAGGTAGTCCTTTGTTGTATAAAAAAAGAAAGTTGAGCAAACCACTAGGAGCAAGGCATAAACAGTGTCTCTCCATGGCCTCTTTTTCAGTTCCTATCCTGACTTCTTTTGTGATGGATTGTAAGATGAAATAAACTCTTTCCTTACCAAGTTGCTTGTGGTCATGGTGTTTTTTCGCAGCAATAGAAGGCAAACTAGAACAGTTGGGAAGATTGGCCTGAAGAAAAATATGTTTCTATTTTATTGGTGGGGATAGATTGGAGAGTAACAATAGAGAATGTTTTTAAAAGAAATGCATCTTGAACACATGGAATAGAGAATGGGGGACAAACTTTACCAGCTATTAGACTGAAGGTTAGTATCTATAATATATAAAGAACTTCAAAAATTAAACACTAAAAAAGTAAATCTACCAATCAACAACCAATCAACAAATGATTAAATACTAAAAAAGTAAAACTATCAATCAACAAATGGGCTATTGAAATGGGTAGACAGTTCTCAAGAGAAAAAACACAAAGGTCAATAAGTATTTTTAAAAGTATCCTTAATCATCAAGCATATGCATATTAAAACTACTTTGAGATACTACGTCATCCTAGTCAGAATGATTTTATTAAGCAAAGAGACAACAGGTTCTGGCAATGCTGTAGGGAGAAAAGGACTCGTTCTCACTGTTGGTGAGAGTGTAAAGTAGTACAGTCACTATAGCAATCAGTATGGAGGATTATAAAACAGCTAAAAATAGAATTACCAACATGACCCTGCTTCGCCACTCCTGGACATATATTCCAAGGATTCCATATCCTACCACAGAGAAACCTTCACATTCATGTTTATTCACAATTCAAGAAATGTATTATTCACAATATCAAGAAAATGGAGCCAGATTAGCTGCCCATTAACAGACAAATGGGTAATAAAAATGTAGTAAACATACACAGTTTCAATGTGGTAAATATACAGAATTTTACTCAACGATAAAGAAAAATGGCATTATGAAATTTGTAGGAAAATGGATGTAACATAGTAAGGTGACTCAAATTATATGTTAGTAGCAGACAGAAATCATATGTTCTCTCTCATGTGTGAATCCTAGCTTATAAAATTTATATGTATTCATATATGGCAGTTGAGTATAAGTATAGGACATGGAACTAGACAGGAAGCCATGGCAGAGGAAAAGAGGTTTGAGAAGTAGGTAGGGTAATAGGACACATGTGACACTGAAGGAAAGTTAGAGGAACATAGGTAGGCACGTATATTTACATTGTTTTACTGTTTTTTGGTTTTTTTTGAGACAGGATTTCTTTGTGTAGCTATGGCTGTAGCAAGGCAATAATAAAAGGGAGGGTTTATTTGGGCTTATGGTTCCAGAGAGATGAGTCCATTACCATCACAGTGGGAAAATGTGGTAGCAGGCAGGCATGGTGACTGGAACAATAGCTGAAAGCACACATTTTGGGCCACAAGCAGGAAGCAGAGAGAAGGAACTGGCAATATGCACCATTGGCATATGTCACCCCTAGTGACATACTTTCTCCAGCAAGGTCACATCTCCTAATCCTACCCAAACAGTGTCACTGAGCTGGGACTAAGTGGTCAAATGCCCTAGACTATTGTGGACATCTTGTTGAAACTATCACAACAAGAAAAGCAGAAGTGGTCTTCCTTAGATGGAGGCTTCTTTTTCCCTGAAGACATTCTGAGGAATAAGGTCTGGAAGGCATGGGGATAGGTATCTGAACAGGACCAGTAAGGGAATGGGGAGGACCCAAGGGGTCCTATAAAACACCCAAGCCAAGTTTTGTTCAACTGACTTCCAGTCATGGGCCCTTCCCACCCCAAGGGATTAAGAAGCTGCCTTTGCTTTCCCTGGTCCTTGACCTTCTGTCTTTCCTGGATGTTCAGTTCTTTGTCCATCTCAAGGAATAAGCTTGGTGACCTTCGAGATGACTTCCAGCATCCACATTACAACATGAAAGTGTCTATGTGGGATGGAAAGGTACAAGAGGAGGTGGGGTAGGAGAGAAGAGGAGGAGAGGAAAATGAACAGGTATAAATTTTGTTTGAAAAAAATGCCATAATAAAATCTAATACTGCGTACATTAATTTAAAAATTATAAAATAAAAATAAATGGATAAAAGAGGTTCCTATAAATACCAAATATCATTTAAAGCTTTAGTCACTAATTGATGAAGAAACTATGGCACATTTACACAATGGAATTCTCTTTAGTACTGAAGGAAAGTGAAATTATGAAATTTGCAAGAAAATGAAAGGAACTGAAGAATATTACACTGAGTGAGGTAATCTAGGGCCAGAAAAACAAATATATTTCCCCTCTCTTTTTTTCTCTTCTTATTTATTTATTTATTTATTTATTTATTTATTTATTTATTTATTTATTTATTTTCACATAATATGAGGAAATTTAATGCACTTCTGCATCATAGTCCATCATTAAAGGAAGTCAGGACAGGTACCCAAACAGGGCAGGAACCTGGAGGCTGCTGCAGAGGTCATGGAGGGGTGCTGCTTACTCTCAAATGCAGAGTCTATATTCAAGGTTTGAAATATCTGTGTCTAATTTGATGATCTGCAGATTCCAGGGATCAACAAAGCAGTCATGAGGTGGGCAAGGAGGGAGTTGCCATACAAATAGAGGGGAAGAATACTATGGATGAAAAGGTTTAACTAAGGACAGAGACAGGTGCGGGGAGGGGACAGAGTCTTCTAAAACTAAGGATGTAAGGGAAAGGCATATAGGAACATACTACTTTATAAGTTAGCTAAAATCCATGCTTTTTAAAAAAGGAGCTTGAATGGAATTGTCTTCCATGGCTGGATACCATTTACCTCATACGTTACAGGTTATTAAGTTCACATCCCTGTACCAGGTAGGAAATACTTTTCTATAAGCCAGGGAGTCAGGCTCTCAAAACAACACAAGCTACTGCCATTGTTTTTGGTTGTCCAGCAGAAATAGATGGTAAGATATTCCTGCTGAAGACGACACATACAACAGAAGACACAGAGGTCTCATACTGGAACTGAGCTGGAAGGTCCTACCTGTTGATTCATGTTCATAGTGCCAGAAGGTACTACCCAAGCTGTTGGGGGAGAAAAGTCATCAACAATCTAACCCAGATGTGAATCCTGCATGCTATAATACCTGCTGGCCAAGATATGCTCATGGATTCAATAGTGGTATGACTGTTCCTGGGATAACCAACTACTTTTTGGTTGGATCTCAGGCCTGTTCCATGGAAGAGAATACAGGCTTAGTATTGCAAACCTGATCAAAAGCATATGGATATGAAGGTCATGGGCTGCATGGGGGGATTTACTACTGATGTTTCGCTAAATGGAAACATATGTAAATTGTCTTCTGACTGGTGTTGCACTCAGCCTTAGTCCACGAAAATTTTGCAGTTGTTGATGGTAAAATTAAGAACACACTAATTATTAAAGTCTTGAGAATAGCCTTAAATAAAACATCTACCTCATGAGGCCAGGGGAACAAATTGTGGAGGAGTGGTCGGAAAGATGGAGAGATCGAGGCTGGGGAGGAACTTCTGGGTATAAAATGACTGCTGCAATCATGACCACACAACAACTCTGGCTACCTGCCAAGGGCACACACACACACACACACACACACACACACACACACACACACACACACATGAGTGGTAGGAGGACAAGAGAGTATAACAGGATATGAACAATATGAGCACAATGCATTGTAAATGTAAGAAACTGTCAAAAAATTAAAAAAAAAACTAATTAAAAAATTTAAATAAACAGATGAGGCTTGTCTAAATGACTGATTTTGTTTATTCTCCTCTTGTGGGATTTAGACCCAGAATGTCCAGTACCAGTACGGTGGCTTCTCAAATATGACTCTTCTAAACTAAGGTGTACTGTAAATATAAAATGCAAATTAAAAAATCTTGTGTGTGGGAGAGCGTAGCATGTGTTATATGAATGTATGTATATACATACATGCAGATGCATGGACCTGTGTGTACAAGTATGGAGGCCAGAGGAGAACAGTAAGTGGTCTCTCACTCTTTGCCTTAGTCTCTTGAGACAGAGTCTCTCAGCAAACCTGGAGCTAGGCTGGCAAGTGTTATTCATCCTCCTGTCTCAACTCCACACAGCTCTGGGGTTACACCTATACCTGGCCATGCCCAGCTTTTATGTAGATGCTGGGGATTTGAACTCTGGCCCTAATGCTTGTACAGCATGTGCTCTTCCTCACTGAACCATCCATCTCCTTAGTCCCCACATTTTGAAAACTTAGTATAAAGATGTAGACTATGTCCTTGATAATTTTAAAATATTGACTGAATGCTGTAACAGTAATACTAGATATCCTGAGTCTGGTAAAAACCCATTACTAACATTTATTTTACTTATGTTGTCTTAAATTTTTAAGTAAACTAGAGATTTAAAGTTAAATATGTGGCTTACATTCTCACCCTTTTCTATCCCAAAGCACTAGAATATCAAGTCAGTGGAATATACTTGGGGAAATACTTCCTGACAGGCAGTTGTACCTATGAACTGCAGCTGTGGTTACCTCCATAAGATTGTGTAAGATTGAACTCATCAGAATTTCATCATGGAAGAGAGAGGGAATCTAAAGCCCATCTGTTCCTAAGGGACACTGACACTTTGGTTGTTGGGGGACAGAGAGTGTCACTTTGTACAGTGGTGTGTCCGCCCATGTTCTAGTAAATAACCTTTCTCTCCCATGCTCATGCAGGCAACCACAATTACTCTCAGTGGGACACACACACACACACACACACACACACACACACACACACACACGCTCACATGACAGAAGCAAGAGGAAGACTTGTCTGGAAGGAGAAGGGCTTCAGAAGGAGAGGGAAGGGGATGAAAGAGTGGAATGGCGGGGTTGGAAATGACTAAAATTCATTATATGCATGTATGAGACTGCCAAGGAACTAGGAAAAATAAAATATAAAAACAACACATAAAAGAAGGGTCTCGTAGGATGATTGTCAATGGAAGTCAGATATTAAGCAGATAAAGGCAGGGGACTAGGAATAAGTAAAACTTTAAGGGAAACATGACATAATCAAGAGATGGTCATGGATTTGCACATGACAAAATCAGTCCAGGGTGTTTGATTGCCAGAAAAGGTGCCCATTTATGGTGGTTGATTGCTTTAACTGTACATCTTCTCACATTACCTGCAATTGCTTTAGGCAAGAAGGTAGAGATGGTGAGGAGAAGAAGCAGGGGATGATTTACAAAGCATGCTGCAGACTTTATAGACTGGCCTTGCCAAAGGCCGGAGTTAGCACAAGGCAATCATTGTGTCAATCAATGGCTACAACTGCTCTGAGAAATTTAATAGCATTTGGTAAGTAATCTCTCTCCTGGAAAAGTTCCTTTACCTCTTAAAGATGAATCATTTACTTCTAGAAAATACTACACTTATGGGAAGTTCAGTTCAAAGTCAGAATTAAATTCTGTTGCCCAAGTATGGCCAGATTTCATGGGGGATGGGGGTAGGGGTAGAAAGGAGGATCAGACTCTAAAAGGACATTGCAAATCTGCTCTTCACCCTTTCCAACAGCCCTTTGAAGGCTCACTCTGCTATACCTGAGAGCATCGAGTCAGTAACAAACTCTCCAGAACCGTATCCCTGTACTTACCATCCAATACCATGCCAGCCTGTCCAGGGAGTGCAGGGTGGGATGGGGTGAAGAACCAACGTGTGTGGGCTGAAGTGAAAGCTTGTAGTAGAGGTTAATGAAACATGCCTAGTAGGTTCTGAATAGATCATATCTATTACTGTGTTTTTCAGATTTATCTCTTAATATGCATGGCAATTCTCAACATGCATTCACACATATATGTGTCTTTTACTAATGCCAGAGAAATTGTTGAACTACTATCTTCTTAGACTTCTTTGCTGTTCTTTATTCAATATCCTTTTTGATATTTCAGTTAAAGATAGTTTACAGTTTTATTTCATCTTCCAAATAATTACCACATTACATTATAATAATATGAAATCTAAGTTCTCACATTCCTATACTCTCTCTTTTGACTATATTGTAACAGTTTCTGATAGAGCTTTATAATAGAAAAATTTTTTATATTTATTTATTGGTATGTGTGCATGTACATAAGTGTGCATGCCACCACAGGCCATGTGTGAAAGTCAGAGAACAGCTTGAGAAATCTGAATGTGAACTTACATATATTGACCTATAAATATTACCTTATAACCTGTTTTTGAAAACTCTTTAATATATTACAGATATCCCTTTTGCAGTTGTGGATTTAGAATAATTTTTTGTAATAGCCACTTTCTACCAAATGATGGTTCCATTGTCTACTCCTGTCATATACTTATGTGTCCACTCTTTTATGGTGGACATGTAAGCTACGTTGGCTATTCACTATGAACTAGAAGCAGGCTCATTTTTCAAGTCAGGCTCTGAAGAGACAGTCAGTAGATAGACTTTCATAATCAGGGTGTCTCTGCTATGTCTGACTCCGTGATTCAGAATAAGTGCATGAATTGTGGCCTGAAAGGTGGAAACTTAGCCCTCATCACTGTAACTAAAAGTTAATTTTATGCTACTAGAGATGGGGAGGTAAGGAGCCGACAGCCCTCTGACAAGCCACTCCAGTTATTCTAATTAGGTACCACCGATCACATGATAGAACATGTGGCTCCTCACCTCTTTTAATCTGAAGGTCTATTATTATTCATGTTAAATTCCCTGCTTTGCTTCACGTCCATTAATAATACCTCAGAGTTCAGCTGCCATCATCTACTTTTGACTACACATTTGTGGGGCTTGGGTCAGATGCATAGAAATCAAAACCAAACACTATTTTAGCCCAATAAATTCAAGTTCCTAAGCATTGTAATTTTCAGAAGTTTGTATTAAGAATGAATTTGTAAAGTATTTTCTCTTTTTCCCTAGTCCCTTACACAATTTCTGGAACACATTAGAAATTAAATAAATACTTGTTGAAGAAATGGGTGAATGAACGCATCCACTATTAATTTGTGATTTAACTATTGACAAATACCTGGACCAGTGAAGCTGCTTCCTTCCACAGTTAAATAATCACTGTGATTTAACATTCAATTAATTTTTCTTTCTTTTGAAAAATTCACTTGTAATTGACACACAGTAATTATATATTTATGGTATAGAGTGATGTTTTGATCCATGTGTGTATAACACAATGCTCAAATTAGAATAATGAATGTATTCCTCACCTCAGATGTTGATAATTTCTTGGTGGTGCTGAAAATTAAGGTCATCTTTTTTAGCTATCTTGAAATACATAATTCTGTTAGCTGGAATAACCCGACAGAACATGTGGAGTAGAACATCAGGACTTACTTTTCCCATCTGTATATTTGTGCCAGTTGACACATTTCTTGCTCTCCTCTGTCTACACTACTCTCCCAGCCTCTGTGAGTTAAGCAGCTTTCTGTCACTATGAGGAAACAACTGGGACAATCAACTCAATAAAGGAAAAGGTTTGTTTTGTCAAGGGCACGGGTTCAACCTCTGGGCACTCGGAAGAATAAAAGCAAAATGGCTTATTTGGCTTCAGGGTTGCAGAAGTTTGAGTCCATGCTCTCTTGGCTCTGCTGCTTTGAGCTGTGGCTGCTCAGTTGATAGATCATGCTGAGAACATCTAATAGAAGCGACCAGTTTACCTCATGGTGGCCAGGGATCAACAAGACACAGGAAGGAGCTAGGATCCTGGTGTCCCATTCAATACAATAGCACAGCTCCGATGATTCAACTTTCTTACACTAGCTCTACCTGCTAAGAGTACCACCAGCCCCACAAAGGGCTGGGGACCAAGTCTTCAACACATGGGCCTTTGAAGAACACTGATGATCTGACTGAAAGCACTGTGGTGGTGTTCTACCCTGTGTGCTCATCTTTTCAGTTTCCTCCTGTAATTGTTATCTTACGGCATTTGTCTGTGACTGGCTTGCTTCACTTAACATCATGAGCTCTCGTTCCTTCTGTGTAATTTCAAATGACAGGATTTCATTCTTTTTTTAGGAGTATCACAATGTATATGTGTGCCTCATTTCCCCCATCCATTCATCAGTTGATGGACACTCAGGTTACTGCCCTGTATTGAGATGGACACTCGGGGTCCTTGACTATTGGGACAGTGCTGCAGTGAACAGGGCCATGCAGAGGACTTTACAGCACTCTGCTTTCTTTTTCTTTGTAGCTTGTGAATTGGACTGCTGCCTCAAACAGTAGGTAGTTCTTTTTCCAGTTTGCTGAGGAAACTTGCATACTGCTTTCCATGCTGACTGAGCTCCTTTATACCCCCTCCAACAGTGTGTAAGCATCCTTTTTTCACATCCTGCCAAGGTTTGTTATTTTATGCCTTTTTGATAGAGCCATTTCAACCTGAGTGAGGTAGTACCTTGCAGTTTTGATTTTCCTGATGATTAATGATACTGAACATTTTTTTCTATACATCTGCTGGCTACTTCTTTTGAGAAATATCTGGTCTTTCTCCTCTACATTTAGAGATAAAGTGGGTAGATTCTAGCAATCAAAATTTACCATGTTCATCGTGGTCAAGATCTGCTGTCTATGGAGAGGAATGATAAACTGCATCCTCATGGCCAGGTCCAACCTGCTGCCTGTTTAGTATAGCTTATTCCACAAGTGACTTTGAAACATTTCTGTGTGGTTGGAAACCATTAGAATTGCCATGTCTGTGGCAGATAAAACCTGTATAAAGGTTCATTTCAGTGGCACACTGTTATGTTCATGCTTTCGTTCTAACTTCAGTTGCTTTTGTGTATAAGTTGGAGCCACAGAGGGGCTCACAAAACCTGAGACTTTACTCTCTAGTCCTTTATTAAAAAGTGCCAGTTTCTAGTTTAGACTCAGATGTACTTTTGAGCGGTTGAGGGTTCATAAGGCTCGCTTATTGGACTTTGAAAGCCTGAGAAGTCCACTGAATGGACAAATTCCTATTTCTGTAACAACTTGAAAATTATAGGGGTAGCACATTTTCTTTTCTCTTTTATTACCTTACCTCAGCGACAAAGCCTACAGAAATTTTTGTTGTTTGTTGCTGTTGTTTTCTGAAAATGCACTAGTACAGGATCTCGAAA
Source organism: Peromyscus eremicus (assembly GCF_949786415.1). NCBI lineage: Eukaryota > Metazoa > Chordata > Mammalia > Rodentia > Cricetidae > Peromyscus > Peromyscus eremicus. The sequence goes on from NC_081416.1 coordinate 40,835,177, forward strand.
GTCAAGGTTGAGTGTTCAGCTCCACTTATCCCAAGTCTATCGAGGCTACTGGGACCCTTCTGGCTTCCCAAGGTTCTCTCTAGGCCCCGCCTGACCTATGGTCACACGCCTGGAAAGTGAAAATTTCAGTTCATAATTTAAGACAAAAGTATTGAGGTCTTTGGAAAGCTTGTGAAAAACTGAAGGTCGCACATATAATATCTAGGTGTATAAAAGTTTGAATTTGTGTTTATATTTTAGATTTGATATTTTAATTTTTCATTAGTTTTGTTTTTCTGCAGCAGAAACACTTATTTTTCACAAGATTCCTGATACCAAGGCTGGCACAGGAGGAAGAAGGTAGTTCCATTACTGCCATCCTCAAACACGTTTCTGTCGTGAGGACTATAGAATGTTCTCACAGGCATGTATCCCTGTTTCTTATACTTGTTTTTTGTAGCTTTTGAAAACAGTCTCACTCTGTAGCCTAGAATGGTCTGGAATTTCCTGTGTAGATTAATCTTGCCTGAAGCTCATAGTGACCTTCCTGTATGGGCCTCCCAAGAGATCCTGGCTTTGAATTATGACAATTTCAGAATCCATTTTAACATAGTACTATCTATTGTTCTCCATAGAAACAGATCCAACTTCTAAATTTCCATAATAGAAATTTTGGTCAAGTATGGTGGCTCATGCCTGCAATCTCAACACTTGGAAGCCTGAAGCAGGAGGATTGACATGAGTTCATGCTCTGCCTAGGTTGTGTAGTATGAGAAAAGACTGGACTACAGAGCAAGATTCAGATTCAAACCACCAAGGCTAGAAATTTCCACAGGAGAAGATCTTATAGGTTTGTACCCATGCATGCCATAGTAGTCTGAAGGCAGATATCCTTCCTAACGTGTTGTTTATTTTATGTGTATGACTATGCACCATGGGAGCACTTGGGAATCACAGTGTTTGTAAGCCACTATGTGGGTGCTAGGAATCGTACCCAGGTTTTCCACAAGAGCAACATGTGCCATTAACCATTGAGCCATCTCTTCAGCCCTGAGATCCTTAAGGCTTTCAGCTGATTGGACAAGGTCTTCTTACGTGATTGAAAATAATCTGCATTATTGGAAGTCTACTGATTTATGTGCTAAGTGCATATACAGCATATACAACATCTTCTTTCATAAATTCTGCTAATTTTTTAAAATTTTACATTTGAGCTCTCTTTCTCCTGCCACCCTTCCCCCACTGTGTGTGTGTGTGTGTGTGTGTGTGTGTGTGTGTATAGAGGTCTATTGTATGACACTATCCTTATGGAGATGTGAATAAACATTTACTCACCCCAGATAAGGAACCAATGGCAGACCAAAGTAACTTTTAGTACACTAAAATTCGACTTGATGAACCAATGAATTTTATTGGAGTTACTTATAAGAATACTGGTGAGGGTTTCTTACAGGAGCAGAAATGGCTCAAAGAAAGCTATATCCCTAAGAGCCCACCTAGCATGAAAGCTGAAACCTAGAAAGTCACTGCATAACTTGATCAACAGGTTTGCTAATGTCTCTTCCAAGGCAGCTTGGCTGGTCTGCAACTGTTCTAGGCACCTCAACTTGTCTGAAAATGTCATCACTCCTTGTTACTTCTATAAGCTTGAGGAGAGAGGGTCCTAGAGTATCTGGTCAGTTTCAGGGACTTCCTGAAATTTTTGAGTTGTTTACTTTTTTAGCTTAAGGAGCTTCCCTGCTGGATGGAGTGTTTCCCTTTAGAACACAAGTTTCTCCCCAAGTTAGAATGTTGCTATGCAATAAGATCAGAGGTCATCTTGTGAGTTTAAGGCCAGCCTGGTCTATAGAGAGTTCCAGACCACCTAGGCCATATAGTGAGACCCTGTCTAAAAACAACAACAATCAAATAAAAATTCCAAACAAAAAGCTGTTAAAATTCATAGGAATCTAAAGCACATTGGAGCATTTCATCTGACTCCTTAGTTTCTCTTCCAGAATAACAACCTTGTCCAGACCCATTGCAATTGTGGGAGACATGCTATAGTGATAGGAAGAAAAACAGCACCCAAGGAACCCATACTCTAATCTTAAAACCTGTGAATATGCTATCTTAACAGGTAAAGGGCTATTAACTTTGCTCATGAACTGACCTTAAAGCAGGGATAGGGCTCTGGATTATCTTTAAATGTGGAAGAAGCAACAAGAAGAAGACATTGGAGGTGGTAAGGCATAATGTAGACTGAATGCTGTGCCCACCTTTTCCAAGCTCATGGGTAAAAGTTCCAACACTCTGTGTGATTTGGAGATGGGGGGTAGTCTGTCTTAGAGTTTCTATTGCTGTGAAGATACACTACAACCACGGCAACTCTTAGAAGGAAACATTAATTGAGGCTGGCTTACAGTTCAGAGGTTTAGTTCATTACCATCATGGCGGGAAACATGATGACACACAGGCAGACATGGTGCTGGAGAAGTAGCTGAGAGGCCTACATCTTACAGGCAACAGGAAATGCTCTGTCTCACTGGGAGTAGCTTGAGCAAAGGAGACCGCAAAGCCCACTCCCACAGTAACACACTTCCTCCAACAAAGCCACACCTACTCCAACACAAACCACTCCTCCTAATAGTTCCACTCCTTTTGAACCTATGGGGGCCATTTTTTGTTTGTTTGTTTGTTTTTTCTTCGAGACAGGGTTTCTCTGTGTAGCTTTGTGCCTTTCCTGGAACTCACTCTGTAGCCCAGGCTGGTCTCGAACTCACAAAGATCCTCCTGTCTCTGCCTCCCAAGTGCTGGGATTCAAGGCATGAGCCACCACCACTGGCTTTATGGGGGCCATTTTTATTCAAACCACCACAGGGTCTTTGAAAGTTGATTAGAGTCAGAGAAGTTCACCGGATGGGAGACTCTCATGATGATGTGATTAGCGCCCTTCTAAGAGAGCACTAATGTATGAGGGCAGTTCAAGAAGATAGCCATCTTCAAGCCAGAAAGTGTGCCCTACCACACAACCTGACCATGCTGGTTCTTGATCTTAGACACCCAGCCTCCAGGCCTGTGGGAAGTAAAACCCTGTGTTTAAGCCATGTATTTAGGACAGGAGACCGAGTTGATTAAGATGAGAGATGAGAAAGACTTTTCCAAAGTCATTGGCTTTTAACACAAGGATGTGAACATAAACTGATGAAAGTAGGCAACCTCATGCCAGAAAAGAAATTGTCACACCAGTCTACCAGCAAGGCAGGCAAACCCACAGATACCTTGATTTCAGGCTAGGAGACAAACCCTGTTCTGTGACCGCGAGACCAGAAAATAATATGGATTTGTTATTGTAGGCCACAAAGAGTATAGTAGTTTGTTTCAGCAGCAGAACAAACATATATAGATACTAAGCATAGGATGAAAAGAGCTGAGCTCTTAATATTTCAGCCAATTCAAACCTATTAAAATTCAAACTATATTTATCAAAAATAGAAAGAGCATGTCAGCTGCTGAGCAAGGCTGGCACTGTTAAGGGGAATGTCACACTTGTGGGAGAGAATGTTCCAACCCCTTCAAAAGACTGTTAGCACACCTTTGACACAGTTCTTTTTATTTCACTAAAACTCTTTGGAGAAACTTGCAAGCAATCAGCTAAGATTACCGAACCACACTGACTCACTCCTTCAGGCAACCCAAAGGAAACTGCTTTTTTATAATACTAAACTGAGCATGCCCTAAAGTGGTTCATGTCTGCCACCTCCCTTTTCCTTTTCTGAGTCTGGATTTCATCATGTGGCTGTAGCCCTGGTTGGTCTGGTACTCAATATGTAGACTAGTCTGGCTTCAACACAGAGCCACTATTCTTACTTCAGCCTCCCCGGTGATGGAATTATAGGATATGCAACCACATCTACCTCACAATTCAGTTTTGATCATGAGCACTAGACCTTGAACTAAACATACCCAGAAACATTAGTGTTGCATGAATCCTAAATGGTCTTATAATGAAAACCTGGAGCCAGATATCAGGGTAAAAGCTGAAAGATCAGAGAAGCAGAGCAAGCCACAGCCACCACCTCATACCTCACCAGCTCCTCAGCCTGACAGAGCCTCTGCAAGAGAGCAAATTCCTGTCTCCTCCCATCTTATATTTCTTTCTCTGCCCAGCCATATCACATCCTGTCTCAACCTTCCTAGGGCTGGGATTAAAGGTGTGTGATCCCAAGTGCTAGAATTAAAGGTGTGTGTCACCACTGCCTGGCTCTGTTTCTCTCTCAGACTGGATTAACCTCATGTAGCCCAGCATGGCCTTGAACTCACAGAGATCCAGACGGATCTCTGCCTCTGTCTCCCGAGTGCTAGGATTACAGGTGTGTGCCACTACTGCCTAACCTCTATGGCTAACTCTGTCCTCTGATCTTCAGACAAGCTTTATTACAAGACTATATCAGCACACATTAGCATCTGCCATCCTTCCTTTTGAACATATGAACATGCTTAGAGTGTATCTGCTCCGGTTCTTTCTTTCATGAGTAGTATAGGCAACCCAAAGGGAGAGAAGCGCTGCGCAGACAATCGCTGTGCTCTCCTCCACTGCTATGATCATGCTCAGCTCTCCCCTTTCCGGCTGTGCTATGGCTTTGTGCTCACCAAGGTGTAAAACTATTGCACTTGCTTATAAGAGGAAGAGGGCATTTTTTTTTTCTTAGCAAATGCTTTATACGAAATATCAAAGGGTGCACTTATCTTTGCTCCACTCTGTGTTGTTTGTATCAACCCAAGGCCTTTATTTTAAACACTGTCTAGAGAATTCCATTAGTGCTTATATTTTGGTATTATGAAATATTTATAAGGAGGAAATTAAGATTTTTATTTGCAATTAATTTCTATATTTATGGTTCAAAACAATGATTTAGTTGCTGTTATCTTGACGTAACTAATCATTTAAAATTTATCTTTGCCTAGCTTCTAAAAACAGAGAGTAAATAATTGCATGACTTTCCTATTTAGTAATACTGTAACAGCTGTGCTCTCTTCATGCTGAATACACCTTGTTTTATTTATTTTTTTCTAAATAACCAGTGAAATAGGGACTCTGGTTTAGCAATGAAGAAGGCGTGGTACAATGCTCAGTGTGTTAGAGTTGGCAGTTTGAACCCAGGCAAGCTGACTACTGGGACAGTGACTTTAACCATTTCCCTCACTGCTACACACAAAGTGACCAAGCATAGTATGAAGTAAAGTAAAAAAAAAGATGAGTAGAATTTTAAAAGGAGGGTTACCTATTTCCTTCTATTTATTTGTGTATGTATCCACCTACCCACTCATTCACCTACCTACCCATTCATCCATCTATTTATCCATTGATTTTTTTCCTCAGGGGGTGGTCTGGTTTGAGGAAAAAAATTCTCAGTCAAGTAGGCTGAGTTTAAAGTCATCAAAAGAGGAAAAGCCTTCTTTCCCTTCTATAATATCTCTTGCCATTTCTTAGTAGAGAAGTTATTTCTAAATGATTTTGTTATCCATACTCTTTCTTCTTTTCATCAAGACTAGAAGAGAAAACCCAAACCATCTTATTGAACTCTGAGTGTTGACCACAGGCCTTTAAATTGACCCAATAGGAGTAATACAGGGCAATGGGAAGTCTGTTAAAACAGAAAGTTTGTGAGTCCAAATGCTCCCACTTACTTAAAATTGAATCCCTTTACCTAAAGTTTTCTCATCTGGAAAATACACAGACCTTTTCTGGACTACTTTGAGGAAGAAATAAAGTGTTCTCAGGGTACATGAACAGTGTAGCTGCCCCTCAGTGTTAGTAATATGCTTTCCTCCCTTCTCTGCACCCCCCTCCAGAATCATGTAACTTTGTTCTGTGTGCTAGACATAGAGCTGGCACTTAATAGGTTTGTGGGTTAGAGCCGCTTTCTTAATCTCCATGACACCTGCATTTCTTTAACATATAGAACAGGGAACAGATATATTGGCTTTGATTATTGAGTGGTGTTCCTACCCATCTCTATTTCCTTTTTTTTTTTTGTTCCAACACTAGAAGAAACCATCTCTATGGGCTTGAAGACTAAATCACTATTCAGCTAAGAATAGGATGCTAATGAAGAGCTTGGAGGAGTGGAGGTGTGGCACAGTGGTAGAGCACTCACTTACACGTATAATTACTAGCAACACATGCAGTCTCATTGAGACATATGGGTTTTTTCTTTTTTATTTTATTTCTTGTTGGTTTTCTTTTGAGACAGGGTCCCACTCGGTAGCCTAGGTTATTCCCAAACTCACAGCAATTCTTGTCTCCCTAGTGCTTCGATTACAGGAGTGAACCAGCATGCCTAACTCGTTTTTATTAGTGACTTCTCTATTGCTGTGCCCAAACTCTGGAACCAAGGCAACTTACTGAAGACAGAGTTATTTGGAGCTTATGGTTCCAGAGGGGTAGAGTCTACAATGCTGGGGACAGCTGGTGGCAGACAAGGAGGCTGGAGCTGGAAGCTGAGAGCTCACATCTAGAACTACAAAGCAGGGAACAGAGAGCACAGTCGAGATGGGATCAGTCTTTTAGCTCCTCAAAGCCCAGCTCCAGTGACATACTTCTTCCAGTAAGTCTACAGTTCCTAAGCCCTTCCTGAACAGGGCTACCAAGCATTCAAATGACTAGAACATAGGGAGAATCTCATTCAAACCACCATGTCATTATTCCTGTGGCTTGTTTTTGTCTTATTTTGTTTGAGACAGAGCTTACTGTGTAGCTTTGGCTGGCTTGGAAATTGCTGTATAGACCAGCCTGGCTTCAAACTCACAGAGCTCTGCCTGTCTTTGTCTCTTGAGTGCTGGGATTAAAGGCATGTTCCGTTATGCTCAGCTTAAATGTATGTGTGGTGTGTGTGTGTGTGTGTGTGTGTGTGTGTGTGTGTGTGTGTGTGTCTGAGACTGTATGTATGTATGTATGTATATATGTAAATACATATTTATGTATGTATATATGTGCACCACATGCCTATAGAAGCCAGAGAAGATCAGAAGAGAGCACTTAGTCCCTTTGAACTGGAGTTACAGGTGGTTGTGAACCTCCATGTGGTTGCTGGGCCTCAAACCTGGGTTTTCTGCAAGAACAACACATATTCTTAACCATGGACTTGGCCCTCTAGCTCACTATTCTTAAATTTAAATTTATTCTGATCTCAAACAATGTCTTGAAACTGACAGATGAGCTGGGCATGGTGGTGAATGTTTATAATCCCAGCTCTTAGGAGAGGGAGCCAGGAGTGTCAAGAATTGGAGAACAGCCGGGACCTACATAGCAAGACCCCATCTATCTCAACAAAAGAAAACCAAAACAAGCAAACAAACCCCAGCAAAACTTAGGAATGGATTGTTACTCCTTTTAGAACAGTCTAAACAGACTCAAACCTCATCTGCAGCTCCCCTCTCTCTCACATTGGTCTTTTCCCACTGTTGTACAATGTGCCAGCAAGTTCCTGTCCATAGCCTGTGCCATGAGAACAACCTTTATTTCCTTCTCCGTCTCTATCCAACTGCTCAGCCATCCAATCTTGCCCTGATAGAAAACTGCTTTGGGAAAAATTCTGTTTTCCTCATTGTCATCTATCCAGCTTGATCAGTGACTATGACACTTGATTACTGCTTGGTTGATTACTGTCATTTGTGGCATTTTTTTCCCTCAAATTAATTCTTTACTTGTGTAATTATTTGCCTAATGTCTATTCCCCTGATAGGTTATAACTCTTGTTCAACATCGGCTCTATAGTTCTCAGTACGTGCTTGAAACATGCTTTGCTCCATATACGTGATTGGATAGGTCCAAGATGTTTCTTGGTAGTGATGAAACTGAGATGTACAGAGGTTATGTTAAACTCATAGTAAAACTCATGTCCACACTCATAGTGGTGGCCAGTGATGAGGAAGGCAGGCATAGGGAATAGTTTAGTGACTGGGACTCCACTTGTTTGTGTGTACGTACCTCTCACCCTCTAATAACGTACTTGGCAGCCTTGTTCCTGTACCTGCAAGTATGATGTGTACATATTACCCTCCAAACAACACCCCTGGCAACCTCGAACCTACCTGCAGTGGGCTACGCATGCACCTCTCTCTGAGCAATGGAGTAATTTCCTCTTCCCTTTGATAACCATCAGACCTGGGCAGGTTCTGTTCAAAGGCCTTTTCAGTCCATCCTGATCAAAGAGTAACAGGGCTGAGTTGGTTGGAGTTAGTTTTGAGTGCCTGGCAACAAGGCAAAACTATCCCAATTGAACTTGTAGGGGGACTAAAGTCCAGATCTTCTTTGTCTCTGGGTGCAGCAACACAGCACTGGGGTGTGTGGGAGGGATTGGAGGGTGAGAGCCCTTGCTGTTGGTTCCTGATGACCTCAGTGAAAGTCATGGCAGGAATATAAGGCCTCCATCCTGTATTATCACACTTCAGCCCTGCACTCTACAGCATGCTTGGGACCCCAAATTCTGTCTCCATGGTATATCCATCTGGTCCTTGGTAGATGACTCTTCTGTCTACTAGGACCTGTTGTGTATGGGAGTGGGAGGGTATAATCCATTGTGTGGTGCTTCTTACTGACTCAACATGAGGTGCCCTCACTCCTATGCTGGGGCTGAATTTCTGCTTCAGCATCTTTAATTTCAGGGTTTCACCTCCATCAAGGTATCCTAGTTCTTGGTCAGTTCACCTAACTGTTCCTACAGTGTGTGTGTGTGTGTGTGTGTGTGTGTGTGTGTGTGTGTGTGTGTGTATGTGTGTGTGTGTGTGTTGGGGAACACTTCCCTGGCAATTTCAAATGATCTCGGGAAGAGCACCTTCTTCAACTAGAATACCAGATCACCAGATCAACCTCCTACTTTCAGACCAGGACATACTGGGAGTACCAAGTACATACCTTGTCTGAATTGTGGCTAGTGCCTATTCTGATAGACCTGAACCAAATGCTCTCAGCTTCTTAAGTATGTTTAATGCACTATCATAGTCTGAATTGAGTGCCTCATTGCCCATAAGTTCCTATGTTGAAATCCTAAGCCTCGGCCCCTCAGATGTGACTGTACAAGCAGCTCTGCCTACATGGGTTGCTTAGCCACAAAGTCCAGCAGGCAAACATCAAAGTTATTCAGAAAAACAAACCAATGAACAGACAAACGAGCAAAAAAAGTCCTAATTAATGGCGTCTATAGTACACATGTACAGATTTCCTCTCTCATTATTACTCTCTTTTTCTTTTCTTTTTCAGTCCTGAAGTTCAAGGCCAGAGCCTGGGATTTCTGGGTAACATGGTAAATTAGAAGCCCCACTGATGTGGATGCAATAGTGAAAGAAAATAGGAAAATACACAGTGATATCTATCGCAGGAGGAGATAATAGCTGTAAACAAAGTTGTTTAGTAAGCCAGATGAGATCTCTGCTGGGAAGCAGGCAGGGGGACGAAGATGGGAGAAAACAAAGGTTGTCATCAGAGAAGGTGCCCGGGAGTGGAGAGAAGGAAATGGGTTGGGAAGCAAGTAGCTGGAGACTCCCTTAAAGGGGCTAAAGTGGAGTCGAGAGAGACGACTCAGCAGTTGAGAGCACTAGCCGCTCTTCCAGAGGACCCGGTTCCATTTCCAGCACCCACGTGGTGGCTCATAACTGTCTGTAACTCTAGGTCCTCGGGATCAGATACCTTCTTCTGGCCTCCAGGAACACCATGCACTTATTGTGGTGTACAGACATACATGCAGGCCAAACCCCCATGCGTGTACAATAAAATTAGAAGCCACCGAGGCTGAAGGGACTCACATGCTCACCACAACTGGATTGTGGCAGAATAAACGCACCTGGGAAGTCTGAGCAGCTGCAACTGTCTGCACACTACCTTTCCTTATCTCTGTTCGTGAGCAATGCCTGAGGTCAAAGGTGGTTTGGAATTCCTGGTGACCTGCATGGGGGGATGCCCCAAAGGAGGCCTGAAGTCATATAAGTAGGAAAGAGACCCATTCCTACATTACCTGTCTTCTAGGTTGAGGATCTGGAGGGCCAGGGCTGGAGATTGACAGGGGCCCTGTGAATGCATTACATGTTGAGCTAAGGTGTTTATAAATGAACATTCAAGATGCAGTTGCCTATTTTAACACAGAGCAAAATGAGTTAACTCAGGGTTGGGGATTTAGCTCAGTGGTAGAGCGCTTGACTAGCAAGCACAAGGCCCTGGGTTCGGTCCTCAGCTCCGGAAAAAAAGAAAAGAAAGAAAAAAAAAAAAAGAAAAAAACTGAATTAACTCAGATTATTGAGTAATTGTATAGCTGCTATGTAGATTCTGGGAAAATATTAAAAATAATATGCAAATCATTAAAGTTTACAAATGCTGATATAAAGAAATCAAATAAGTCTGACTGGAATTCAGAATCCTGACACTAGTGACAGCCTTAACAGTTCTAAGATTTCTAATTTTTTTTCCCTATGGTAAAATGGGAAAATCATTACCAGATCTGCTTGTCTCTGTCTTGCCATGAATTCTTTGAGTCCCATTTTTTTTTCACCCAGTGAAAGATATTTATTGGGTATGTTTTACATGTTAGTAAAAAAAATGTTCTGTAGAGTTAAAATGAGTTGTTTCTGGGGAGAGAAATTTACTTCTGCAATTTTTGTATAATGACCTGGTATTTCAGTTTAAACTCTTGATAATGACATTCATTTCAAAAGATCATGAGAGGCGATTTAAATTAAAATAAGACATTTCTTTTCTCTACCAAATATGAAAATCAAATGTGTGTTAGTAGAGGAGGGCATTAAGGTTAGAAGGTGCTGTTTTTCATTTCACAACTAGAACACACAGAGAATCCACATTTAACCCTATCTTATGTTCACACAGGCCTGGGGATCTCCGATACTTTGCTAAGTGAGAACAGAGATGTCAAGATCCTTCCTGCAGGAGCTCATACCTAAGCACTAGTGATCAAATCTGCACAGCACAGTAGGCGAGAGTGGAACTTAGCTGATGTGATAGAAAAGGTCAGGTGAGTGCTCAGTGCTCTGTGCTGAGAGTGAAGGAAATGAGCTGTTTGAGACCGGGAGGTTGAAGTTAGAGAAGGTAGGAGGAAGCACATCATCCAGATTTCTCAGTGGGATGAAATAACAGATGTGGGTCAAGGGGGGACACAGAGGTGAGCCAAAGACACCTGAAAAATACCTCAACAAAGAGTTTGTTAGACATGGTTTCCTCCGTGTTTTATTGTTTTAAAGCAACCTGTCTTAATCTGTTTGTGTTCCTATAATAAAATGCCCAAGACTAGATGACTCATAAGGAATGGAAATCTCCTTTTCTGATTCTGGAAGCTGGGAAGTCCAGCGTCATGATAGAATCAGGATAGAATCAGCCTGTGGTTTCTGAAGGTTTCATAGGATGGAAGTACCAAGGACAGAGAGGATGCTATGTCTTCCTGTGACAGAAGAGAGAAACACATGAAAGGGCCCAGCTTTCTCTTCCTGCCCTTCTCAAAGGTCACCAATCCTTTCATGTGGGCTCTGCCAGCATGATTTAATCATCTCTTAGAGGGCCCTTTTCTTAATACCATCACATGGCTTTAGGTTCTAATATATTAGTTATGGAGGGACATACATATTCAAATCACCGGCAGCATGTGAAAGCTTTGCTTCTCGGCCTGCTCCCAAGGAATACATATTTCTTTGTGTGCTCCTAATACATGAAGAGTGAATGATGGGAAGATACACTTGAAAGGGTTTTGGTCAGCTTGATGGTTGAGCCCACACTGACGGGGAGCTTTGTAGGACAATACGTCAGTGATGCTGTGGAGAAGGCAAAGGTTTTCAAATCTCCTCATGATTTTTCAATTAACTGGCCATGTAACCCTTTACGCTAACAGGGCAGCCACAGTGGGCCCTTTGTCTTTTCCCAACCAACACTTCCTATAGATGTGTGTTTGTCCGGCTGGGCCAGAGCTGACCCTTGCACCCTAACAGTGTCCTTTCCAAGATGGCTGTGGCTAGCTCTTCTGTTCTTCTACTTTAAGTTACAGTAATTATAACAGCTAATACTGCCTAGTCTCTGCCACTCCACTGCTTTGTGAAGTTCAGAGCACTCCACATGCGATACGCCGCTGATTCCTCAGAACAAGCCGTATGAGAAAAATCCAACTCCGAGTACAGAAGTAGAGACTCGAAAAGGTTAAATGATTCAGTAAAGGTCACTCAGCTAAAAGTGGTAGGACTGGGATGGAGCTCAGGTTTTCTGGCTTTGTCCTTTTATCTTGCACTGTTGCCTCCCAGGAGGCCATATTGAAGCTGGAAGTGGGGAGGTGGGAATCATGGGATTGCACCTCACAGCATCATTCTCTCATACTTCTCCCTCGGAAACAGAGAGCATGCCCTGAATGTCATCTCCGATAAGTTGCCACTTTGCTTTTTCTCAGACACCACGAGTGACCTTCGACGTGGTGACATGTGAGGCAGCTCAGACCATGTTTCAGCAGCTCTGAGCATCGCCCGGTTTTCCCACATTTTGGGTGGAAATGATTTCTCTCCTTAAGTTTACCTACTTGGCATGATTCTGTTGTTTGGATCTTGACCAAGAGGGGCTTTTCTTCTTTCTGATGGACAGGACTATACACTGGGCAACTCAAGCGCACTTGAAACAGTTTCCTGCCACACCCTAAACTCCTTTTCATACTTACAGAAGAGCCAGGTCTCATTCTGCCAAGGATGGTCCTTTGCATTGGTTACTGTGAGCAGCTCATTACCTGTGCCCATTAGCCCAGGATGGCATACTTTCACAAATGAAAGATAGCTTTGCTTTAGAGTTTATTTCATGGACAGAGTAAACACATTTCTGAGCAGGAGGCTTCATTTCTCTATTTGATCTCAGGCATTCAGGACACTGGCTTTATTCCTGGTCTTCTCGAGACCCTGGTGTAAAATTATTAAACCCAATAATTTATGTATTTGTAACTTAAAAGCAGATGAACATGTAGTAAAAAAGAAACACATACTTTTGTCAAGATGGAGGGCGAAGATTTTTGAGAAAAATGGCAAAGTAGTTGTGATGGTTAGTGTTGTCAACTTGACAGAATCTAGCATCAGCCAGGAGCTGGGCCTCTGGCCATGCCCGCAGGAGATGCTTCATTATGCTCTAACTGATGTAGAAAGACACATGCTAACTGCGTGAAGGTTATTCTCTCAGCAAGGAATCCTGGACTTTATAGAATGAAAACAACAAGCTAAGCACTAACATGCATGCATTGCTCACTTCTCCTGACTGTGGACCCGCTGCTTCTAGCTCCCAGTGCCTCAACTTCCCTGCCATGATAGGCTGTACCCTGAGTTGCTAAAATTAACCCTTACCTTCTCAGGTTGCTTTTGTTGGGGTATCTAACTATAGCAACAGAAAAGAAATGAAGACATTAGTTTTAACTGTCATGAGGGAACCTTGGTGTGAGCCCAGAGGAAGATGGATTTAGGAGAGACTACCAAGGACAACTTGTGGTATTTTTTACCTTGTTTTAGGACAGTGTGGAGATTTGAATGAGAATATCCCCCATAGACTCCTCATATATTTGAATACTTGGCTCCTAGCTGGTAGAACTGTTTGGGAAGGATTAGTTAGTGTGGTCTTGATGGAGGAGGTGTGTCACGGGAGGTGGGCTTTGTGATTTCAAAAGCTCACATCATTCCTAGTTAATGTTTCTCTCTCTCTCCCTTTCTCTCTCTCTCTGCTTCCTATTTGTGGATAAAGATATAAGCTCTCTTGGATCCTTGCCTATATATAATAACCTATTTATAACTATGCCTCCCTATAACTATATCTGCATGCCAGTTGCCATGCTTCCTGCCATGATGAGCATGGACTCATCCTCTAAAACTGTAGCAAGCCCATAAAAACAATAACAACAACAACAACAACCTCTCTCTTCTATAGGTTGCCTTGGCCATGGTGTCTCTTCCCAGCAATAGAAAAGTAACTAAGATAGAAGGAAGGGTACAGATTACAGAATGTGTGTGTGTGTGTGTGTGTGTGTGTGTGTGTGTGTGTGTGTGTGATGAAAACAGTGATTACATCACCTTTTCTGCAGCAGGCAAGCCCTCTTCCCTTGAGGACATGACCAGCCCTTCCTTTTCTTTTTACTTTTTTTTTTTTTTTAAATTTTTATTTTGCAATACAATTAAGTTCTACATACAGGCACAGATTCCCTTGTTCTCCCCCCTCCCGCCCCCTCACCTTTCCCCCAGCCCGCCCCCCATTCCAATCTCCTCCAGGGCAAAGCCTTCCCCACAGACTGAGATCAACCTGGTGGACTCAGTCCAGGTAGGTCCAGTCCCCTCCTCCCAGGCCGAGCCAAGCGACCCTGCATAGGCCCCAGGTTTCAAACAGCCGACTCATGCAATGAGCACAGGACCCAGTGCCACTGCCTGGGTGCCTCCCAAACAGATCAGGCCAATCAACTGTCTCACCCACTCAGAGGGCCTGATCCAGTTGGTGACCCCTCAGCCATTGGTTCATATTTCATGTGTTTCCGTTTGTTTGGCTGTTTGTCTCTGTGCTTTATCTGACCTTGGTCTCAACAATTCTCTCTCATATAAACCCTCCTCATTCTCGCTAATTGGACTCCCAGAGATCCACCTGGGGCCTAGTCATGGATCTCTGCATCCAGATCCCTCAGTAGTTGGATGAGGTTTCTAGCACGACAATTAGGGTGTTTGGCCATCCCATCACCAGAGTAGGTCAATTCGGACTGTCTCTCGACAGTAAGAAAGAATTGTAGTTTTATTTCTGGTGCTGTGATAAAACACCCTGACAAAAGCATTTTTAAGGGACAAAGGGTTTATTTGGCCACAATTCCAGATTATTAACTGTCATTTTGGGGAAGTCAAGGCAGGCATTTGAAGCAGCTAGTCACATCCACAGTCAAGAGCAGAGAGAGAATATAAATGCATACTTCTTAGTTCAGTTTCTCTTCCCTTATACAATTCAGGACCCAAACCCAGGCAAGGGTTCTACCTACTTTTAGGCTGGGTCTTCAGTTAACATAATCAAGACAATCCCCGCAGACATGCCTATAGACCAACCTGATCTAGACAAGAAAGATCCCATTAATGTTCTCCTTCCAGGTGATTCTAAGTTGTATCAAGTTGCCCACTAAAATGAATAGATAAGATAGGATCTTACTCAGTTGCTCAAGAGGACCTTGAACTCAAGATATAGTAGTCTAGGAAGGCCTTAACTTGAGATCCTCCTCCTTCTGTCTTCCAAGTAGCTTATATTACAGGCTTGAGTCATTGGGCTTGGTAGAAAACATCATTTTGTTGAATTAAGCACCATAGTCATGGGATCTTTGAACTTGACAGGCAATAGTTGAATTTATGATAGAAATTTCCAGGAGGCCCAAGAACTTTTCTGTTTTAATGAAACTCTTGAAATTTGTAAAGAATGCTCTATCTTGTTACTAGGGCTGACTCTGTTTGGGAGAATGTGTCTCCTGTCTCTCTGCTGTGCTCCACTGCTGTCTGGGAAGGTGACTTGGCCTAATTTATAGGACACTAATAGGTCACATCATAGTATAAAAAATTCTCCTCCTTTGGGGGCCTCAATTTCCTTGTGTAAGATGTGATAAAGTTTGACTAAGGTTCTTTTCAGCTCTGAAAAAAACTGAAAAGTCCTTCCTTCCTTCATCTAAAAACCATTTTGTATATTTGAAACTACAATATCATTATATAGCTTTTCCCTCCCTTTCCTCTTTCCAAACCCTCCCACCCTCCAGTATCTAGCCCTTTTGCTGTCTTTCAAATTAATGGTCTCTTTATCTTTGTTCATTCCCCCCCCTCTCTCCTAAATATATAAATACAATCTGCTCAGTCCATATAATGTTACTTGTATGTATGTTTTCAGGGTTGATCATTTGGTGTTGGATAACCAATTGGTGTGCTTTTCCCTGGGGAAGACTGTGTCTCCCACTCTCAGCATTCCTTAGTTGGCTGTAGTTCTTGATCTAGGGTTGAGATCTCTTGAGTTTATCCCCTTCCATTAGCATATCTGTTGGTGTTGTCCCTATCCAGTCCATGCCTTCCTTCTTATTTTGGTGTGATAGTTTCCTGACATGTGGTGGCTTTATATTGGCGTAAGTGACATGCTCTTGAGAACCATGGTGCTTCCATTCTGTATTTCTTTGAGCAATATTATACATGAATATTTTTCCCATTCCAGAGGGTGAGAAAAGTATATGTAGGCTTCAATGTAGGACTGACTTGGACCAACTAGTCATTAGCAAAATCTTAATCTCTGCTCAGGTACTGGCCCAAGAAGAACAGAACTAGACTTGTACACAACTCAAAATTATGAACCCATCCAATATAAGTTAAATATCCAGTAAGTGCATGAATGAAAAACAAATGCTTTATGATTTTGATGCTGAAAATGTGTAGTTATTTTTCAAGGTTAATTAGCCATGAGATTAGACATGTCAAATTTATAACCTGACCTAAATTTTTGTTTTCAGTGGACTTCATGCACACTTTCACTTCAAATTTTGTTAAATATTTATCTTCAGTGTTCTATTTATATTATATTCATATTTTATTTGTGTGCCTCACAGTCAAAGCCTCAATGTCCCCATCTCCCTTTTGAGGCAGAGTCTTGCCATGTAGCCCAAGCTGACTCTGAACTCAGAATCCTTCCTTATCCTTCAGAATGCTGGGATAAGAGGCACATACCCTTATACCCTGGATAAAGCCTTAATCCCTTGTGCCTATTCGTTTGTTTTAGAGGGATGCCAATCATGGAAGTAAAGATGGGTTTATTACTCAAATTGTTTCACTTATGAGTGCAACTCCAGATTTCAAAGGTTGAACTAACCCTTATTATCTCGAATGCAGCAATTTGAGCTTTAATGCATGGTAGGAGGTATAGCTACTGAATTTCTGACTCCTTGCTCCTTGACTCCTGCGTCTAAACCAGAAACTTCATCTGCAAGCATTTATTCCCTGCTGCCCAGCAGTGGGGAGGCATTGCCTTAAAAGGAGTGTCATCAGCAGTCTTTAGGGACTTCATATGAAAGGGTATTTTCTACCATGCTGTGTTCCAAAATTAATTTGGTTGCTGAAGGGACATAAATTGTTATTTTGCAGTTATTTAAGGTACAGCATTTCCCTTCCACAATTAAATTTTCCCCTGTTCTTTCATTTTAAGGATCAAACAAGGCAAGCTCCTATTTGTATCTTTGAAACTCTGAAAGCTGTGAGTTGCAGTGCCCATTAGCGTTGGTCTAATGGCTACAAGCTGTTTTGGAATTTGATGGGCTTATAGTCTGTATTCAGGACATTATTGGGCTTGCTCAGGGAATAGTAACAAAACTTAGGACATTCCTAGATAATTGGAAAAAAGAAAAACATATTGTGTTTTCACATTGTTCTTTCAGAAGAATCCATCAGCTTCATGGCAATGCTCATCTTATCTATAGCCTTCTCTCTTGGTGCTCTACAAGCTTTCCAATCTCAAACTCAGAGCTTTCAGCAAACTCAGTTATTAAAGGGAAAAGTGGCAATGATTAGGGATGGAGGGAACTTTAGGTTAAAACTAATCAAGGAAAATGGTTTTCAGTCAATTGTAACATTGAAGTTGTATTTTCCATCATAACAAGGAAGAGATTTCCACTGTACCAGTAATGACGGTTGGTATATGTTATCCAGGTATGGGACAATCTTGCATAAATTGTTAAATTCTAGGCAAAGTACAGGAAAGGAGAGAGCCAAGTAGTCCCCTTTAGGGAACATGACAACACTTGCTCGAATCATTTTGGAATTTGTACATATTGAATCTGACAGATTCAACATTGTCCATTATGGAATGACATGAGAAATGTGTTAGTCAAACAGTACAATAAAAATAGAAAATTTAGTCTATTGGAAATGGGGTCACAAAATATATTCTTCAATTTTTCATAATTTATTAAGCGTATTATATTCTTTTCTCAAATAATCTTTCAAATGTAGTCACCATTATGTTTATATCAAGCATTGTATTCTTGTTTAGTTGTACCATGTATGTAACTGTCATGTGTGTGTATGTTTTATGACTTCAGAAATGAAATTTTTTTATGGGTCAAAACTTTAGATTTTTAAGTATTTAACGATTCCATGCAGCATTTACAATACAGTGACGAGGAGTTCTTGCTCAAAGACCTAACAATTGGCACCTTGCAAACGCAGAGGTTCAGAGGTTTGCCTCGGCTAATCTCATTTCATTCCGTGACTGCTCTTCCAAGATCTTTAAAAATGCTTATAACTGCTTGCATTGTGCCTTGTCCTTGATGTGATACAATCTATATGTCTTGTGTATTATGCTATGTGGCCTTTAGTGGTTTCATACATATTGGTATCTTACTAACTTGAAAGGAAAATGTTAGCTGTGTCCATTTACTCTTTGAGTGGATGCTATCTGGCAAGAAAGGAAGTAAAGCAGTGGGTATTTTTCTTGTTTGCTTTTTCCCCCCTCTTCCTTTTTTTCTGTCTTATTTCTCTTTTCTTTTCTTTTTCTTTTTTTTTGGGGGGGGGTGCATATTGTAGAATAGTATTTTAAGATGTGTTATATTTATTTGTTTAGGCTCTGGAACATTTGTTTAATGATGCAAAGATGTGTTGCATTCTTTTATGTCACATTTGTGTAACTCTGTGAAGATGTGTTACTTTGTCTGTCTAAAGGACCTGATGGCCTAATAAATAGCTGAACAGCCAGTAGCGAGGTAGGAGAAAGGATAGGCAGGGCTGGCAGTCAGAGAGAATAAATAGAAGGAGAATTCTGGGAGAAAAAGAAGAAAGAACAAGAGAACAAGGAGAGGAGGACTTCAGGGATCAGCCACCCAGGCACCCAGCTACATGGCCAGACACAGAATAAGAAGGAAAGAAAAGATATACAGAAATAGAGAAAGGTAAGAAGTCCAGAGGCAAACTATAGACAGGAATAATAATTTAAGAAAAGCTGGCAAGAAACAAGCTAAGCTAAGGCTGGGCATTTATAAATAAGAATAAGCCTCTGTGTGTGATTTATTTGGGAGCTGGGTGGCAGGCCCCTCAAGAGCAAAGGGCCCTTTAAGGGTAAAGAGTAAAAAAATAACCAACGACAAGGGTAGAGGGTTTACCAGCAATCTAAATTCCCGGCTTCTCATAGCAGGGTTTGAACACTTACAACTTTCTCATTAGGATAGGAAAATTAGACATCAGACAGAACAGAGGAACACTTAACTCTAGCATGTGGTCATTTGACTTAATATCAGCATGCAGTCATAACCACAGCAAGATTCTCTTGTCTTTTCATTCAGCATGTCCTGACCCAGGAGACTCTGGGGACACCTTTCACTCTTTCCCAGGCCCTTATCCACGCGGGAAGAAGCAACCCTTTGAATGAAAGCAATTTCGCTTATAAAAATTTCCCCTAAAACATGAACAAAAATAATGGCAATTATTTTCTAATCTTTTAGCTCTCATTTCTTGCCTAAGTAGGGGAACTGAATTCACTATGAATAGTGTATAAAATCAATTGCAGTTGGAAGAATGTGTCCAAGTTTGTGGATTCCCAGGAGTGGGAGTGAAGTACACGTTGCCTTCCAGCCACAGCCATGATTTTCCACAGACATGCTTAGGAAGAGCCTGTGAAGTAGTTTTGTTTTCACTATCCACCACAGCCTCGGTGTGGGAACCAAGGACACTGACTTTACTGGATCTGAATTTCCCTTTTAGTAACTTAGCTAATAACTCAGAGACAATGCAAAGTCGATTTACCCTTATTTAAAGCATTCTGCATGTAGGCAATTGTCTTTTTTTTAATTTAATTTTTATTTTGTTACAGTTTAACTGGTTAAGACGATGCTAAATTTCATTCGGTGTGGACAGTGAGACACGCAGGAGGGAATGCCATGTAAAGAGAGGAGGCAGGCAATGGATTGGTGGACAGGCCAGACAATGAGCAATGGTTACCGGCAATGGCAGGACCATAGGAAGTCTGGGGAGGATTCCACCCAGAATCTCTGCGGGATGACGTGCTGCTAATGTTTTTGATTCCAGATTTTTGAAAAATAAAACTGTGAGAAAATAAACTGCTCTTTTAAGTCACTCAGTTTGTGCTGTTTTGTAAAGGAAGCCCCAGAAAAGTAGTACACTGATTACTTGGTATAAAGAAGTAGCCTAGCAATTGAGTTCCATAAAATTATTTGACTTGATTTATAAATAGTAACAATTGACTTTTATTGGAGCCCTGTGAGGCAGGTGCTTAATACATGGCAACTGGTTAAGCCTTTAGGACACTCCCAGGAGGTGCTAGTAGATCATTATAGGTGAAGAAGCAGAATGGGTCAAGTTCCTTGGTACAGTTAAACCCAACTCTGTTTATTCAGTTATGAGCTGCTAAACTCTAGCCTGTCAAGATTAAGAAGTGACATTGAGTGTGTGTGTGTGTGTGTGTGTGTGTGTGTGTGTGTGTGTGTGGTTGCATACATGCCATGGTGCTTGTGTAGAGGTCAGAAGACAACCCACCAGAGTTGCTTCTCTTCTTCCACTATGTAGGTTCTGGGAACTGAGTTCAGGTCATCATTGAGCAAGTGAGCAAAATTAAAATTATAGGTTGGTTAGGTTATAAAAACTGATCACATGGGAAATACAAGGTATAGTAATATTGTCACATTGTTCTCTTAAAGGCAGATTAAAATTAAACAGGCTAAACACACAGTAACATAGCAGCTTAAATATCTAATCTCAAATGATCCGGAGGAATATTATCAACTTTGCTGTGAGGTCTCCAAAAGTTTGGTCTTTTAGGGGTCAGGAGATATTTTCACAACATTGTATCACTGCAAACTGGGAAAAGACAACCTCATTTGAGGGATTGTCTCCGTTAGATTGGCCTGTACGCCTGTCTGTGGGGTATATTCTTAACTGTTAATTCTTTTTTTAAAATTTTTTTTTGGTTTTCAGAGACAGGGTTTTTCTGTGTAGCTTTGTGCCTTTCCTGGAACTCACTCTGTAGCCCAGGTTGGCCTCGAACTTCCAGAGATCTGCCTGCCTCTGCCTCCCAAGTGCTTAACTGTTAATTCATGTAGGAGTGCCATCCCTAGGTAAGTGGGTTTTCCTGTATAAGAAAAGTGTCTGAGCAAGCCAGGAAACCAGCCAGTAAGAAACATCTCTCTGTGGTCTCAGTTCACATCCAGGGTACCACCTTGAGATCAGGCTTTGGCTTATAATTGGCTATAACCTGTAAAAAAATAAATCCTTTCCTCCCCAAGTTGCTTTTGGTTGAAGTTTTTTACTAAAGCAACAAGGAAGCAAATGAATACAGTCATCTTGGTAAATTGCTCCCTTAGTAAGTACAAAGTGCCCTTTTAAAAATCTTTTCTCATTAGTTTGGTTTAAAGTCTATTTTGTCAGTTAGAAACAGTGACACCTGCTTGTTTTTTGACACCATTAGCTTGGGATATTTTCTGTCATCCTCCTCAGGTTGTGTCTGTCTTTTGTGATAAGGTTCATTTCTTGGGGGCTGCAAATAGATAGCTCCTGCTTATTTATCCAGTCTTACTAGTCTGTGCCTTTTGGTTAGGGAATTGAGGCCATTAATATCTAGAGTTATTATTAAAAAGTGTGTACTGTGTACTGATTTCAGCCATTTTTTGTAGTGTTCTCTCTCTCTCTCTCTCTCTCTCTCTCTCTCTCTCTCTCTCTCTCTCTTTTGGATTAACTTTTATTATAGCATGGTTTATTTTTCCCTGTGGCTTCATGCATGGATCTGTTCTTGTCTTCAATCTGAAGGTTCCTTCAGATATCTTCAGTAGAGCAGGCTTAGTGTTCAGTCTATTTATATAAAATAGACTTTAGTCTATTTTATCTTGAAAAATTTTTAATTTCCCCTCCAATTATGGCAGATAAATTTGCTGTGTATAGTAGTCTGGGTTGGCAATTATTGTTTTTCAGAACTTGAAATACATCTTTAAAAACATCTATTTATTATTCCTGGCTGTGTACACTTGTGCATGGTATGTGTGTTGGGGTATGTTGGCCATGACATGTGGGGATGTTAGAGAACAACTTTGAAGAGTCTGTGCTTCCATCATGGAATCAAATTCAGGGCTTCAGGTACAGATGGCAAGTACTTTCACCTGCCGAGGCATCTCACTGGCTCTGAAGTACATCTTTTAAGGCCCCTCTGCTTTTAGAGCCTCAGGTAACAGATCTGTGGTTATTCTAACAGACTTGCCTTTCAAAACTTGGTGTTTCCCTCTTGATACTTTCAATATATTCTATTTGTTGGTTACATTTGATGTTTTAACTGTAATTTGATGATGAGAGGTTCCTCTTTGTGCTTGTCTGTTTGGTATCTTAAATACTTCATGCATCTTTTTTTCCTAACTCTGGGGAATTTTATGTTATGATTCTTTGAAAAAATATTTTTATACCTTTAGAATGAGATCTGTCTCTTATTTCTATGCCCATTATCTATAGATTGTCAGGTTGCTTTAGTTACTTTTCTATTGCTGTGATAAAACACCATGACTGAGGCAATTTATAAAAGAAAGTGTTCAGTTTGGCTTCTGGTTTCAGAGGGTTAGAGTCCATGATAGGGGAACAAAGAGACAGCTGAGAGTGTGGTTGATATTTTTGTGCACCCCAATAAAGTTATCTAGGGGTCAGAAAACAGAACAGCCAATATATTAAACATAGATTTAGGCAGTGGTAGCACACGCTTTAATCCTAGCATTCAGGAGGCAGAGATCCGTCTGGATCTCTGAGTTCAAAGCCACACTGGAAACAACCAGGCATGGTGACACACGTCTTTAATCCCAGGAAGTGATGGTGGAAGCAGAGAGTTATAAAAGGTGTGAGGACCAGGAACTAGAGCCTTTTTTAAGCTTTTAGCTTTTAGTAGCAGTTCAGCTGAGATCCATTTGGATGAGGACTCAGAGGCTTCCAGTCTAAGGAAGCAGGATCAGCTGAGGAACTAGCAAGGTGAGGTGGCTGTGGCTTGTTCTGCTTCTTTGATCTCCCAGTATTCACCCCAATACCTGGCCTTGGGTTTGTTTTTATTAATAAGACCTTTTAAGATTCATGCTACATGGGAGCTCACACCTTGTTCCACAAATATGAGGGAAGGAGAGAGAGAGACTGAGACTATAACAGTGTAAGTCTTTTAAAACCTGAGTCTGCTGTAGTGGATAGTTGTTCCAGCTTTGATCTGGAAGTACTGCCCCTAGTGAGGCTTCTGATAACTGCCACGCCTACCTATGACCTGCCACTGGAGCGGGGCCAAGACATGAGCCCTTAAGACCCGAGATCTGGATGTGCCGGGTCTCATGGTTCCTTGTGCTCCTGGATGCTGGATGGTAGACCGAGCAGAGTTCTCCAGAGAACACCACTGGACTGCACTCCACCTCTCCCGGATCCTGTAACCAACCCCTTTACTGGCTGTAAGTTACCCCAAAAATAAACCTCTTTTTTAACTACGTGGAGTTGCCTTAATAAATCCCCCAATAGTCTGCCTCCAGTGACGCACCTCCTACAAACAAGGCCACACCTCATAATTCTTCTACCAACAGTTCCAGCAACTGTGAACCAAAATTCAAATTTATGATGCTATGGTGGTCATTCTCATTCAAACCACCACACAGATACATCTTGAAATTCCCACTGGTACCTTATTATTTTATCTTTGTCCTTGTTTGATTGTTCCATTCTCTTACCTTGTCTTTAAGCTCAGACAGTTTGTCTTTGCCTTGGTCTGTTCCATTACTGAAACTTGCTGAAATTTTTTTTTATTTAAATTAACAATATTATTTTATTTCCATCGTTTCAGCTCGGTTTCCTCTTTTATATCGTTCATCACCTTCCTTATTTTGTTCAACTGTTTGCTTATAGTTTAGAATACACATAATCATTATTTTGAGTTCTGTGTTTTGGATTTTATCTAACTTATTCTCACTAGATGTCATTACTGTAGGGTTAATATTTTTTTTTTAGAGGAGTTGCGTTGTGTTGCTGTTTCTTGTTTCTTATGTTACTATGTTGGGGTTTATGCAGCCATAACTGGTTTGCTGCTTGGCTTATGTATTTTCTACCAGCTATGCTTTTCCAATTGAACTTTTTGCAATGCTCAAGTGGGATTTAGATGTAGAATATATAGTTCATAAAGTAGGTCCTTAGTCCAAGGTCTCAGGCTACCTGGTATAAACTCTATATTATTTCTTGAATCAGATGTTAAGTGAAAGAAGAGCCACAGCTGCTTGATAGTATCACAATAAAATATCATACTAGCCAATTAACAACAGGGCCCTCTTTGACTTCAGTCACTGTTGGTGGAGCATGAACAACTCAGGATAGTATGGTGCACATTCAGACTCTGGTTAATAAGATTAGAAGTGTGAGGGAGCTAGGAGGAGTAGCATAAGGATTAAGTACTAGATGGACTTTGACAAAGTAATCTAGGTGGATAAAGTAGCTGGGAGAGGAAAGGAGATGCTGTTATCATCTGAAGATGTTAGACATGTATAGGAGAGGGAGTGTTTGAGATACACAATGAAGAATGCCTTACAGTAAACTGGGTGAAGAAGCATAAACAACGGCCCTCAAATCTAAGAGCAATCACAGAAGCAAAACCACCAGGAGACAGATGCAAGACTATGAATTAAATAGTAGAAAATAAGAAATAAAGAGAATGCCTATGGGGTGAATTAATGAAACCAGTGTGCTGAGTTGAAGTTCTCACCCCTCTGGCTCCCAAAGTCTCCATTTGGTGCTGTGTCTGAGTCATTTTAAATAAGTAGTTTGCATGGCAGGTGACTCGATCCCTAGGGAGAACTTGCCAATATCTGGAAGAATTTTTTTTTCTTCTTTCTGAAACTCAAGGGTAGATGGGATGGTAATGATGACATCTTTGACTAGAAGCCTACATGCTGCTAAACTTAACACAGGACAGTCCACTCAAGCAAAGGTCAGTATTATGATTGAG
Organism: Peromyscus eremicus; assembly: GCF_949786415.1. Taxonomy (NCBI): domain Eukaryota; kingdom Metazoa; phylum Chordata; class Mammalia; order Rodentia; family Cricetidae; genus Peromyscus; species Peromyscus eremicus. The sequence goes on from NC_081416.1 coordinate 40,860,132, forward strand.
AAACCATTCTTTAACTGATATTGCCTTGTTGGAGACACTGTGTGAACAAGTCATGTTTTTTTCCTGGTTCATTTCAATTTTTGTTTCTTAGATGTCATGGATTATATTAGGTGCTTTTCTACCTCCAACCATGAAATTAGCATGTTAAAGCCCTAATGTCTGGTATCTTAGAACATCATTGTCTTTAGAGATAGGCCATTTAAAGAGATAATTAAGTTAAAAACCAGGTGAGTGACACAATATGACTGATTTCTTTCAAAGAAGAAATCAGGGCACACAGATACTGAAGATACACGTAAAGATTAAAAACCAATCATTATGATTTGAGTGTGTCTCTCATACATGTGTTGAAAACCTAATTCCCAGTGCACACATGTTGGTAGGTGATTAGCTCATTAGCGCTCTGCCGCTGTGGGTAGATGAGTGGGTTAGGTGTCACAGAAGTGGGTCCCTGGGGAAAATGAGTTCATTCCCCTTCTTTGTCACGTACCCATACTCTTTGCCTTTCCATCGTCCACTGAAGGATGCATTAAGAAGGATTTGACCGATGCTGAATAGGGTCCAGCAGCGTGGTCTGAACTTCCCAGCCTTTGGAACTGTGCACTGATGAATTCATGTTGTTTGTATGTAACTCCCTCTCAGCATATTCTGTTACTGCAGTGTGAGATGGACCGCACAGCATCTTAGGACACTGAGAGAAGGCAGGCCTTAGGAGAAACTAAACCGAACCTTTATCCCAGTCATCTGGTCTCTCAAACTGTGAGGCCAGAAGTCACCTCAGGGGAGACACATACCGAGAGGTCAGAGGAGGTCATCTGGTGACCTACTCTAGCATTCTCCACCTCATTGCCTCGAGACAGGGTCTGGCACAGAACCTCCTGTCCTGCCTTCCTCCTCATGCCTTTAGGTATGTGTACAACCTGACCTGGCTTTTCACCGAGGTGCTGGGGATTTCAACAGGGCTTCTCACAGTGCAGCCATCTTACCCGCTGGGCTTGTTCTTTAGGCTCTGCAACCATCTGAGGGTCTCCACTGGGGCCCTGTATGTGGCCTCTACAGAACTCGGTCACTTATTGGTTGTAAGAGCAGTTTAAGGAGTTTAACAATCCCTTTAGGAGACAATGTTGATATGTAAAAACAGCACTGTTTTATTGTCTCTAAAATTACAAATAGCTTTTTTTTAATTTAGATTTTTTATTTTATTATAAACATGATCATTATATGGTCAAAATGGTAAGAAATAACAAATGGTTATTATAAAAATCTGTAAAATTCAGGAAAATGTTAAAAAGTAGAATATAAAATCATCCATAATTTATTTTTCACAGTGAAAATTTCTTTTCTTACTTTTTCTTTTTGGATTTATTAACATTTTTTTTCTACAGAGAGATCTAATGCAGATATTTATTTCTCATAGGGTTTGTTTGGGAGTGCTGTTTTAAATATCTATTTTACATCTATTTTTATTTTATGTGCATAAGTGTTTTGCCTATATGTATATCTGTGCAGCATGTGAGTGCCTGGTGCCCTTAGAAGCCAGAAAGGCATGAGATCTGTGGAACTGGAGTCACAGATGGGTGTGAGTTGCCACTGGGAACCAAACTGTGACCCTCTGGAAGAGTGGACAGTGCTCTTAATCACTGAGCTGTCTTTCTAGTTCAGAATGCTCTTCCTATTGTCCCATTTCCATCCCAGCTGAGATTTCTGGTGAAGGCTGAGCACATAATGCTTCTAGAATAAGTAACCATCTTTGGGGTGGCAGACATGGGTTCTAAAAGACAGACACTTCCTGACATCATGTATGCACTTTACTGGATCTCTGAAGTCCAAGGGTGAAATTATTATGGCTTGTTCCTTCTACTACAAGATCTGAATTCCATGTGTTTTTCTGTTCCATATTTCAGAGTATCATTTTGCGCAGACTAGTGAATGGGACCAGGAAATGGGACCATTTTATCTTTTAAACTCAGTGACAGGAGTGGTGAAAGAACTGAAGCTTCTATCATCAAACTTCCCAGGTCGGGAGCTGATTTGTTGATTCTAAAAATAAAGAGGACACTTTGCCAAAGATGTCATAATGTTTGTCACTGAAGGAAGTCAGGACAGGAACTCAAACAAAGCAGGAACCCAGAGGCAGGAGCTGACTCAGAGGCCATGGAGGAGTGCCGCTTGCTCCTCATGGCTTGCTCACCTGCTTTCTTACAGCACCCAGGACCACCAGCCCAGGGATGGCCCCATGCAGGGTGGCCTGGGCCCTTCCCCATCAATCACTGATTAAGAAAATTCCCTGCAGTCTGCTCCTGCTGATCCGTAGTCTGGAGGAAGTCTCTTGACTTCCTGTGCTTCTCCTCTAGAGCAGCTCCTGCTGTACAGCTGCTTGGAGGATGCAGAACACCGGTGACAGTGTTTAGCACACTACAAGAGCTCAGTGAGTGCTGCTTGTCATTGCTGCTGTCATTTAATAGTTTTTCTTGACAGTTAAAAGTCTGACTCATCATAACCTCTCAGTATATGGTTCTTATTCTTCCCTGGACTTGTCTTGGTCTTTTCTCCAAATGTTTTGATAGTTGAACTGACTTGGGTGGATACATAGGATCATGCTATAAAATAAGCACCAGCAACCTTTGAAGTTATCAAGCACACACACACACACACACACACACACACACACGAGAGAGAGAGAGAGAGAGAGAGAGAGAGAGAGAGAGAGAGAAAGAGACAGAGAGAGAAAGAGAGAGGCAGAGAGACAGAGACAGAGACAGACAGTAAGACAGAGACAGAGACAGACAGACAGATACATAGAGAGGTTGTCACCAACAACTATCCACAGGATCAAATGGATTTCTACTTTTACCACATCTTATTCTAACCCTGCGTGTTCAAGAAGGAGCTAAGAATATGTGACAATAATAGAAGTTATTATATTTGGGCAATGGTGACGGGGGAGGGACTGGTTGTACTCCACAGCCTAGAATGCTCTGAAATTCACTGTATAGCTCAGGCTGTTCTGGGCCACACTGTACTCCTGCCTCAACCTCCCAAGCAATGAGATTACAGTCTTGCATCACCATGTCTGGCTTTGGAATATATTTGATAATGTATTGCTATTTAACAAAAAGAATAAACGATGGTAGATCTTCATAGTGAATGTCTCTCACGTATCTATACTGTGCCTCATGTATGACACACAAAGAGATCGGAGTCAGAGGCAGCCAATCAGACCTGAGCGTGGCTAGCCTACACAGTTCACAGTTGTTCTTTTCTCCTAAGCACTGTCAAAAAGGATTTCATTGTACTTTGTTTCAGAAATAGAATTTGTGATAGATTGCACAAGTGCTGGGCTGAAGTTTCTTTTTTATTGAAAATAACTTTTATTCAATTTCAGCCATGTGCCAGCTGCTTTCACAAATGCCATTCTGCTCTATAATCTATGAAAAAAGAATTAGGTATGCAAATTAAGGCTGTAAAAAGAGAGAGAGGAAAATATTTGGGTCTCTAGCAGAGGTCATGCTGCTTTCATATTATTTAAAATAAATCTACTTAAAATACATCAAATTTATATTTTATTTTCAGATTAGGCTTTAATAAATAATCTTTGGAGGTAGTTCTTTAGAATAGTGGGTGGCTGTATTTGGATATTTTAGTAGTTACCTTCCTATTGCTGTGTTAAAATACCATGACCAACGCCATTTATGGAAGGAAGAGCTTATTTGGGCTTGAAGGTCAGAGTCCATGATGGCAGAGCAAAGGCACAGCAACAGGAACAGAAAGCCGATGCCTCACATCTTGAACTGCAAGCTTGAAGCAGACAGTGTAAACTTTAAACTCTCAAAGGCCGGCCCCAGTGACGGACTTCCTTCATAAGGCCACACCTCCTAATCCTCCCAAACAGCACCATCAACTGAAGACCAAATGTTCAAAATGCCCAAGACTATGGGGGCATTTACCACCACGGATGTGTGCTGTATGGACAGATTTAAGGCCTGGTTTCTACCACTTATGAACAAGCTTTATTTCACTGTTAATGTCTGGAATAATAATCCTTGCTTTCAGGTTGTTGTCAGGATTATGACACATAATGCACATAAAAACAACTTGGGAAATGATAGTCAAGCATTATTAACAATCCAAGATTCAGAATATCCCCACTTGAACAGGCTATTCTAGTTAAATACTTTTCACACCTCGGTGACTCATGAAACATACAAAGCACATCTCACTAGTCACTGGAGTCCCCACTGACATTAAGCACCTTGGTTTGGAGCATTCTTTGAATAAGAAGGGTATAATTGTGCATCTAGATAGACTTCTAATAACATAGAAAACTGTATTTGCTAATAAAAATGATAAAGTAAGAAAGCTAAGATATCACAAAGACTTTTTCTAAGTCTATGTTGTCTCAGCATCCTTATGACTTTAAATTATTACCCTCTTCCCAGAAGCTAGTTCACAGACACACAGATGCCTTCTAGGTATATTACACAGTTTCTAATTTTTCTAAATATTAAAAACGTCCTAATTATATTTGTGAAAAAAAGCAATACACAGTAGTTTAAAAATAACATCCATATCACTCCTCGCATTTTTTCATTTCGCATATGCTGCCAAATCAAATTGTTAGTCAAGTGGTGTTCTTTCTTGGAAGACCCAGGGACAATCCACCCTGAAGCTCTTCCAGATGGATTGTTGACCAGGGGTCACAATGTCACCAAGGTCATGGTCAGCTCCTTTCCATGTACTCCTCTTCCATCAACTCATCAAGTCCATAAGAATATGGTCATTTTCTAATGTGAATTTCTCATTTTTCCTATGGTTACGAACTTTTATGGTTAGTTCAATTACAGCTGGACAAGCATGCACCCCAGTCCTCATACACCACTTTAAAGAAGTATTTTATTTTTTGTTTATGATTGTTTTGTCTTGCATACATGCATGCTCACCACATATGTGCCTGCTGACCACAGAGGCTAGAAAAGGGTGTTGGATCCCCTGTAGCCAGAGTTACAGACAATGTGAGCCACAACGTGGATATCAAGAATTGAACCCAGGTCCTCTTCAAGAACAGCAAGTGCTTTTAACTCCTGAACTATCTCCCCAGTCCTCATTTGTGTGTGTTCTGTTTTTGTTCATTGAGACAGGGTCTTGCTGTGTAGACCTGGCTGATCTGGAACCTTTATAAAAAATCAAGATGGCCTTAGCCTCAGACATCCAATGATCTCTGCCTCTGGAGTGCTGGGATTAAAGCACTACCACACACCACACCTGGCCTAAGATCCCTTTTATTAACTCAAAAGTCAACTGGTGAGTGACGTTAAACAAATCCATAAAATCTGTTTTTCTGTGTAACATAACTGTGGTAGTTAGCTTTATAGCTGACAGAAACAAGGAAGGGGCAGTTTACTTTGACATAGCTTAAGGGTGCTGTCCATCATAATAGGGACAGCATGGTGGCAGAGCATGTGACAGCTAGTCACATTTTGTCCACAGTCAGAAATCAGAAAGACAAACAATGATGCTCAGCTTGCTTTTTCCTTTTTGTTCAGTCCAGGACCCCATGAAATGTTGCCTCCCACATTCAGGATGTTTCTTCCCCACTCAGTTAAACCTCTGTGGAAACACCTTCGTAGACATATGTAGAGGTGTGTTTCTGTGCTGATCCTAAACTCAGTCAAGTTGATATGGAAGATTAACCATCATAGTGAAATAAACAAGATATAACATGGGGGGGGGTGTGATATCCTGCCCTTAGAGTCTTTAGACAGTCACACAACTTCTATCTAGCTGCAAACTTCTCTTCGCTTCCATGATGTTTGGGAGGTATTTCTCAGTGCTTGGCCTTTAAAATTACTCTTTGTTCTAGGATTTATTGGAACTGATGACTGTTTGTGTTGCCTCCCTTCCTTTCTAAACTACAAATATTGTTGTTGTCTCTTAGCTAATTATCTTTTGAAGATAAAATGTCAGTTGAGGGAGTGTGGATCAAGAATGCGCACCTGTAAAGTGCAGGTGTACTTTGCAGCCTGCCTTCTGAAGGTGCTGGATCAGCACAGTTCCATCCCCCTGGTGCCTTTTTATGCCTTGTTTCTCTGTACCTCGCCAGCCCTGGGTTCTAATGATCCTTTTTATAGTTGCTACTGTCATGAAGAGAATATGTTGCCTTTCTTATATATTCTTTGATGACTAGTAAGGTCTGACTTTTCTGTTCATTCACAAATGTTCACATATGTTGCTTCATTTGTGAACTGTCAACTCATTTCCTCTATATATTAGGCTCAGTTACACCAAAAAAAAGCCAACTCCAGCTAAATCAGATACAGATCTTTTTTTCCTGGAAGTATGTGGGGCAGTTTACAAGATCAGAGAGAAAACTGGAGAAGCAGAGTTGGTACAGGAAGGCTGCTCACTGGTGGTCTAGGACACATCTCCAACAGAGCAGTGCAGAGTGCTCACAGGACCTGCTGGCACCGGTTGCTGTCTTGGAGCTTTCTGTCCAGCTGAGTCCCATTCCTCAGTCACTCTTCTATTTTTCCATTGTTTCTTGAGACTCAGGGTCTAGGCAGGAGTACCTAGTTGACTGCACCTAGGTCTCATGCTTATCATACATGAATCAGCAGGTGAGCATGGCACTCTGGCCACTTTGACTCCTGTATAGGAAAATGGGAGTTTATGCTCCAGCACCACTAGCCTGCACTGGATACACACAGATATGCTGGCTGGCCATTTCACAGCAATACATGTCTCCTTTTTGTGATTTTCTTTTTTATTTCTTAGATACTTATTGGGACCTCCATACTCTGCCATATACGTGGCATATATCATTTCAGCTTTATTATTTTTATTTTTTCTCTTTTAATAACTTACATGGATCATATATCTCACACATGTATATGTATATATGTACGTACACACACACACACACACACACACACACACACACACACACACACACTAAGCACTGCTTTTCCTCCACCTCTTTTTCCTCCTCCTCTTCTCTTCCTCCTCATCTCCTCTGTGGTGGTAGGAATCAAACCTGGGGCCTTGCCTATGCTAAGCAAGCACTTAGCAACTGAGTCATATCTTTAGCCCTGTCTTAGATATTTTTTATGGCAGAATAACCTTTAAAAAATGGCTCCAACTAGTTCTTTCTTGAAAGCTCTGATAGAACTCATTTTGTTTAATTGTTTTTGAGACGATGTCTCACTATGTAGCCCAGGCTTGCCTCAAACCTTGGTTCTTCTATCTCTGACTCTCAGTTGCTGGGATTGCAGATGTACACCTCCAAGCTTGGAACAACATTTGTTCCTTAATCAAATCCACTGACCTAGGCCCAGTGAACTCAACTAGGGAGCTAGCTATGGCAAGGGGAGGCTTGCTACGTTGTGGCATCTTCGCTTGTCCAGTCTGGTAAGGTTATTGCGTACTGAGTGATGGAGAATTCCCCGATTTCCTTCTTTTGGAAGTTATAGATGTTAGGTGTCAGTTATAGATCAATATAAGATGGGTCACTGAAGCTTAGGTAGCACATTGAATTATTCCCTATACTTCTGGCCCAGCTTTGGTTAAGAGCAGACCTTGGGGTAGTGTAGCTGAAGAGAAATTTCTTGCTTGAGTCCACAGTCACATGAAACTTTGCAGTAAACATCCACCATACAGGTAATTTCTTGGTACTATTTTGCCCCAAGTTTATTCAAGGACTTTCAGAATTAAGAACCTCTTGTTGCTTAAGGAATCTTAAAGAAATGTAGATACACAAATATAAAAAACACCCCCCCAAAACAAACAAACAAACAAAGCCAAAAATCTAAACCAAAATGTGTCTCTAAGACAGATATTCAGATATTCCTGGGTAGTTGGTTTGGTCTTTAATTTCAGCACTCAGGAAGCAGAGGCATGCAGATCTCTGATTTTGAGGCCAGCCTGGTCTACATAGTGAGTTCCAGGACAGCCAGAGCTACACAATGAGACCCTGTCTTGAAAAACAAACAAACAAACAAAAAAACACCCCCGAAAACCAAAAACAAACCAACCAAACAAAAAAGAACAAAAACAAAAATGTGCCTTCTCAATTATTATCTTACATGTTCTCAAATCATGAGTTTGAAGAACAAACTTGCTTCCTGCTAAAATGACCCACAGTCCTTTCTTTCTGATCAGCCTTTCCCAGGGGGCGTTAAAGTTCATGTTCTGGAAACCTACATACCAGGATTTACAAAGTGGTAGGGGGATGTAGGTAAGCCACCTATGTGCCTAAGATGAAGAAGTATAATGCCACAGGAAGTTAATCTCCGTTCAAAGTTGGGAGGACAGGCTGGGAACATAAAGGGAACCAAAAGGTGTTTTCCAAAAACTCAGTGGGCAGATAAATCCACACTCCCCAATCGATGTTTTCCAGAGCTTGTGGAGAAAAATACATGTTTTAGGGTGACATTGTTTTCCAGATTGACTGCTTATAGTTAAAGCCTTGAGGAGTCCCCAGTGGTGCTTTAAAAAGTCCCTGTGGACTGCCATCAGCTTGATTACAAATGCCAGGACACAGGAATATTTCCTTCTCTATTTTTGTCAGGAGAGACAAATACATTCTCATGGGTAGAAGTTTCCTCCTTCACACCCCCCCACCCCCCCCCCACCCCCCGTATTGGAAGGTTCAACTTCTTAGTACTGGATAAGCAATTTGAAGACACTATTCCTTCTCTAATACTAATGTGTGCAATACTAAGCTGTGGTCTCTTGTTGGGCACTGTGTTGATGAAATTTGTAGAATGGAAACATCGGTACACCCAGGAGGTAACTTGGAAATGAGTTCTACCTAGGGCTGAAACTTGCTTTTCTTTCTATCTTAATTAAAAAAAAAAAAATGAAACTAAAACATCGTTCCATCGTTCCTCCCTTCTCTTTCCTCCCTCCAGCCTTGGCCATGCACCCCCACCTTGCCCTTCTCTTCAGTGGATTATCAGTGAAGCTGTTCTTTAAAATGGAGGCTCTGGGGGTGACATGTGTGCACTCAGCACAGAATGATTCATGCTGTGAGTTAATTCTGAAATGTGCTTTCTTCTGAGAGTTACTATAATCCCTTTCTCCTACACAGAGAAAACAACTGGACTCTTTGTTGATTTGACCATTTCCTCACTGAAAACGAGGCAGGGAGGGATGGGGGAGTAACTCAGAAGGAATTTACCAAGGCGGGCCAAGGAAATTTAATTTTAGCTGAAAAGCTGAAGAATGCAACTCCCCCTCCCTGTGGCACGTCCAGAGAGGTGTGTGAGTTGTGTTCTGGTTACAAGTGTATCCCCGGATGGCACAGCCCTGCTGGGGAGGGAGGTGGCTGGGCTGGAATGGTCATATGCAGAAGCACCAACAGCGTGGCTATTTAATAATTAGCTAAAACTGAACAGCTTCTCTGTGGACCAAGCATGGTACTACCACTTTACTTTCTTGTCTCTTTTGCTTCCTATCAGCCCTTGTCACTTAGTTTATTTATTTGCTTATTATATAAATACACATACATTTTGTGTATAGTGTTATGGGTGTATGTCTGGAGGCAGAGGTTAATGGGTATCTTTTTTAGCTACTCTCCACCTTCGTTTTGGCACAGATTCTCTCACTGAAGCCTACCAATTCAGATAGGCTAGTCTCTATCCCCTTTGATGCTAGTAGACATTAGTACCAGGGATCTGAACTCAGTCCCTCCTGCTAATGCTAACGCTTCACATACTGATCCATCTCTCTAGCTCCTACTTATTCATTCTTGAGACAGTCTTCCCATGTGGTCTATGCTGGCCTGACGTTCATGATCTTTTGGCCTTAACCTCTGCTGTGCTGCTATTACAGAAGTGAGCTACCATGCCTACCTCTGTTGGTACTTAAAAAAAAAAAAAAAAAAAAAACCAAACCCAAACCCACATCTATTTTTTTGTGTGTTTGTGTGTAGACATATGCCACAGCATCCCTGTTGGGGACAGAGGACAAATTGCATGTGTCGGTTTTCTCCTTCTGCCGTGCTGGTCCTGGGCACTGAATTCAGGTCACCTGGTCAGTCATCTCACCAGCCCTAGTGGTACTTATTTAAATGTACATTTATTATAAAATTCTTCATTTATACGGTCCTAGTTTGGACATTTGATCTCTGCCCACTTGGGCAGACTTCTCTGTGTTGTCCTTATTACTTTCTCTCTTGCCTACCTCTCTTGTTATGTTAAGCCTAATCCTAGGCAAAATTGTGAAATATCTCCAGAGTCCTCCAGGCCTGGATCTGCTGTCTTCCACAGTTTTGTCTGCGTCTTTGTGTTGTTATCTTTGGTGTTATGCTATTTTTCCATCAAAATAATAAACATTATGATTCACCTGCTCCATTATTGTTTTTCTAAAACAATCTCCCTCTTAATCATCACCAAAGTGTTCAGATAAATGAATGAAACATCAAAGTGAATTTTAGGGGGAGACTTGAGGATGGATGTTCCAGGGACTTTGTCCCACGGTCTTGCTTCCCCTGTCCTTCACGGAGCATCTGAAACAATGGGAAACGAAGCTTTGAGAAACATTTTACTTCCTCTTTCAGGGCATTCAGGGTGCTCAGAACCTCTTGAAAGGAAGGAAACATCTGGGTAACAAATACTGAAGCAATAAAGCTGGACCACACATCCCAGCAGACAGAGAGAGGCAGGAGTGGCTGGATGCTGGAGCAGGACTGTTTGTTTAGCCCCACAAAGGTTTGTGCCCAGGCTGAGAAACTTGTAAGCCTGGTTTGTAATAGCCAAGATCTTTTGGGATGCAGGGCCATTGTCTTACCAAGGGGAGACTTGGGCTGCTAATCTGACAGATGTTGCCCAGGTGTTGTGAATATCCATTGGCACTCTTAGGCTCTGAAGACAGAGAAATGGCTTCAGGCATGTTCAATGCCTTTAGATATTCTCCACTGACCTTCAAAAAAAAGTCAGTGACACCATTACAGAAAGTCAGCCCCAACCACTCTTTTGTTTGACATTCTCTTTGGCTTGCTGCAGCATGAAGAAGCAGATTATGCATTTAGACTCTCCACTGAGCTAAACACATGTACATCACAGACTGGATGCCCAGCAAATGCTTCTTGAGGGAACGAATACAAGAATGATATCATTTAGTAAAGCAGACAATGGAAAACTTAGGCTATTGCAGGTCTAGACTCCAGAAGAGGCATCTGTCAACTACACAGAAAAATTGTCTTTGAACTTAGACTGTGTTTGAAAACCTCGGTGTTAACGGAAACCAACAAGGTTGTAGAGCTAGCTGCATTATCAGTGGATGGAAGTGAAGGAGGATGGAGAAGCTGACTCATTCCTTGGAACTGACAAAGTATACAAATCACTCCAGACAATGGGGAGAAACGATGCATCCACCCATGGAAATCAGCGTGACCAAAGGGATCCGAGCAGAAGCCCTCCCTCTGGTCCTGACCTTGCCCTGTGTCTCTATCTGGATGTAATTGTCTGGGTTGTGTATCTTGTGGCCTTTATGCTGGGTGCTTCCACCTTCTTCAGGAAAATATAACCAGGGTAGAGACACTGGGGCAGGTTCTGGCATGCGCTGTTGTGTGAGAGACATCTGAAGGCAGGGTGGAAGTTTACAGTATAACACAAAGTGCCTGGTTTGACCCGGAAGAGAGACGTCTTGGGAGGGATGATGATATCTTTTCTTACCTATTAAGGTATCTTGCTATGTTATTTGAAAATTTTAAATTATCTGCATGAATTCCTTTGGTAACATAATAAAATACAACAACTAGTTGGGTGGAGATAGCAGTCTCGGGCAGGCAGAGCAGTGGGAGGGGTGACTGATAGTTGTACTTTGAAGAAAGGCTGCATTCAGGTCTGTCCTGGCTCCCAAAGCTCTGAGAGCATGAGCTTGGCAAGGGATAGGAAAGCTCACTAAGGATTCCTGCTTTACGGTCCCCACAGTCCAGTCTCTGCTCAGTTGATCCTGACATCTCCCAGCTGTGTTAACTGTCCACCTTGCTATCCATTTACCTTTCCATAGTCTGTGCACTTAGTATTCAATCTCAACTTCCTCCCAAGTCACATTTGATTTATGGTCCCTGGCCTAAAGGATTCACAGCCACCTTCTAAGCCTTTCTGACTTGATGTGGGTTCTAGTTTTTTATGTTGCCAGGCTTTTTTTCTGATATTTCCAAGATTTGTCCTTATATAGCCAAAGGGGGCCACAGAAAGCTAGAATAGAGTTAATTACAAGTGGTACAACACATGAGCTCTGACCTTGCAGTCACAGCAAGCCTCATCCACTTCCTAGAAGTGTGACCTTGAATAAATCACACATACTTTCCGTGCCTCAATTTCTTCATAGACATGGGGAAAATCTGATGTTTACCATTCAATCAAAGCTTAGTATCCCCATTTAACTAGGTGTACATTTTTATATAAAGTTCTTTCTTTCTGTTTTTCTTTTGAGACAAGGTTTTATGTAGCCCAGACTGGCACTGAACTTGCTACATAGCCAAGGATGATCTTGAACTTCTGGTCTTCTTGCCTTCCTCTTCCAAGCACAGGGTGTCTTGGTTATTTATTGATTGTCAACTTAACACAAGTTAGAGGCATTTGGGAAGTTTCCCTCAACTGAGAACATGCCCTCCTCAGCAACACCCTCCTGCCCCAGACTGGCATGTGCACATGCCTGTGGGGGCATTTTCTTGATTATTAATTGATGTGCGCAGGTCAAACTCACAGTGGGCAATGCCATCCCTGGGCAGTTGGTCCTTAGTTTTATAAGAAAGCAGGTGGAGCAAACCACAGGGAGTAAGCCAGTAAGTAGTATCCCTCTGTGGCCTGTGTTTCAGTTCCTGCCTCCAGGTTCCTGACCCAACTTCCTTGGATGAAGGGTTGTGATGTAGAAGTGTGAATGACATAGTACCTTTCTTCCCCAAGTAGATTTTGATCATTGTATTTAATCACACAATAGAAACCTAAGGTTACGGGTATGTGTCACTGGGCAAAAACTACAGCATGACATCACTCCTTTCCTCTACAGATGGTTTGCTCTCACCAAAGATCATCTCTACTCATCTATCCTGCCCAGGGTAGGTGAAGACCCAGTCCCACCTGGTGAAGACCCAGTCCCAAGAGAGAAATTTTCTAAAAAGAAAACCATTTGTTTAGGCAAATTATCATCCTTTCAATAAAGTTCTGTTTGCCAGGTTTCTGCTCCTTCTCTCATTGCTCCCCAAGATGGCATCTGAATGGGTGGTTCAGGTCATCACAGTGTGGTGGAAAGAGACTTGGTTCCCTTCCCTGGTGTCTGTGTTAGTCAAAAGTTTTTAGAGGAACCAAATAAAAGAATAGAATAGGTTAGAACAGAGTAGAAGAGATTGGAGCAGAATAGAATATGAATAGAATAGAATGGAATAGAATAGAATAGAATAGAATAGAATAGAATAGAATAGAATAGAATAGAATGGAATGGAATGGAATGGAATGGAATGGAATGGAATGGAATGGAATGGAATGGAATGGAATAGAATAGAATAGAATAGAATAGAATAGAATAGAATAGAATAGAATAGAATAGAATAGAATAGAATATGAATAGAATAGAATATGAATATGAATTGAATAGGATATGAGTAGCATAGAATATGAGTAGAATAGAATAGGGGTAGACTAGAATAGGATTTGTTAGGTTGGCTTTTGTGGTCACAGATACTGAAAAGTTCTGTGATGGCTGCCTCTGAGCTGTGTCATCAGACATTGCTGCAGCTTTAGGAACCTGGCAGCAGGAGTTGAAACACAGGTCACTGAGGAATGCCACTTATTGGCTTGCTCCCACAGGCGTGCTCGCAGGCCAGTCTGGTTGGGGGCATATTCTCAATTGAGAGAACCTTCCCGAAGGACTCTAGCTGATGTCAAGTTGACAAAAACAAACAAACAAACAAACAAACAAACAAGCAAGCAAACAAACCAGGACATCCAGACATTTTCAATGAACTTGTTAGAACCCTGAGAGCCCCAGAAGGATATCAATGTAAGTCCCAGAGTTGAAAGACTGGAAAATTCTGGAGTGTAACCTACAGATAACCATCACTGCAGACAGTATGGGGGGGGGATGTAGACAACAGCTAGCTAGAGTCTCATCTCCTCAACCATTCCCTTCTATCTGGGTCCCTGAAAACGGGATCTTCCACATCCAGGGTGGGTCTTCCTTCTCTATTTGCTAACTTACGTATCAATTCTATCAGCATATACCTTCAGACATGTCCAAAAGTGTGCTTTTCCTGAGTGCTAGGCATCTCTCAATCCAGTGTACATGGCCCTGAATGTTAACCAGCACAGTGTCACATACACTCTGCTGGGTTTTGCTGAGTGATGGCTGACCTGGGTGGTTTCCTGACCTGTGACCACTGAGAGTCACCGGTTCCGTGCTGGAGTGCTCTGATCTTATCACACTCTGAACTCTGCCTTTAGTCTGTCTTATGTCCGTCCTGACATGTCTGTACCGTGTCAGTGGTACAGAGGTATCCTATAGCTTTCTGGCTCCTCGTATGACAGTCTACTTGCAGTAGGTCCCAGGTGCTGGTGCGCAGCCCAATGAACAGTGCTTGGCACTGGGGATGACGCCTCTTATTTGCAGTGTCTGTGGACTTTACGGCAGAAGTTTGGCATTTCAGCCTACTCACGTGCTACCATCAGACATTTAAAGATGGAAAGAGGTACACTTTATAGGTATGATGAAAGTAACCCCCAAATCATGTATAATAGAGAAATGTGACATCATAGCTATATAGTGATCATCTTTAGTATTTAACTTTAATATAATTTAATTTTGAGTTTAAGTTTTAGTAATTACTGTTTAACTAGCTTGCAAAATCTTAGTTTTCTCCCCCTCCATCTCTTTCATCCTCCCTCCTCTCTTCCTTCCTCCTTCTCCACTTCTGTCTCTTTTTTTTCTTTTCCTCTTCTCCCCAATCTTCTTCTTGTGTTGATAATTGCACGTAAGGCCTTGTGCACACTTTCATGGATTTATCTCAGAGCAATACCCACATCCCGGAACTTTCTGACAATCTACTGGCTACCTGAGCCAGTGAACTCTGGCTACCACTGACTGTACCGAGGCTACCTTTTCAAGACAGCTGCTGGCTGCCTCACCCTCCACTAAATTCCACATTCCTTCTCGGGGACAGATTGAAAGATAAATTTAGGTCCACCCTGTGCGGTACACAAGGTGATAATGCAGAGACAGCCAATGACAAAGCATTGAGGAAGTAGGGCAGAAGCTTCTCTGCCTTCAGCGTTAACTTTGACCCACATAACTTACTTTCCCCCGGTGCAGACCTTCTTATAAGGCCGAATATCAAAATCCCCCAAACTCCTGAAGCAAGTTCGCTCAACGGTCAATTCGCAGACACTCGTTTTCAGATGAAAAAAGTCAGACAAACTTACTCGTTTCATTTTAGCGGAGTAGGTTTTGTTGTTGTTTGTTTGTTTGGTTTGTTTTTTTGTTTTAATAGCATTTGAAGAATATGAAGTTTGTAGCTGGAGGAACTTGGTAATTGTTTAGGTACTCGTGTTGGCATGCCCTTCCTACGACACACCTGTTGAGTCACTTTAACTGCTCCCGGTGGCCCTTTCTTTCCCCAGCACCTCCCTAGGCCCTTCTCCACTTTGCAGGTTCAATAGTCCACTCCATCTCTTAGGCAGGCCGTATGTTCACTGGAGACACACAGGAGCAGGTGCCTCGGCTCGAGCTTTGCCACTGGGCGCTCTTTGCCCTGACAGGTTAACCTCATGAAGCAAACAAAACAGGGAAGGCTAGCAAAAACAAGCCCAAGGAATTCTGGAAATGAAGTCCTACAGTGCTGGTATCTGTTTATATAGTCATCCCACGGTCCTTTAAATCTTAGGGGTATTATTTCTTATTTAATGTTGGGCTAGCACCCAAACCCAGGGCCCATGCATGCTGGAAAAGTGCTCTACCATTGGGTTATAATCTTCAGCCTTTCGTTCTTTTAAGATGAGGTCTTCTTTTTTGGCCCAGACTGGCCTGGCTTTCTTTCTCAGACTCCCTTGTACCAGAATTACAGTTGTACATTGCTACTACATGTGGCTAAGTACAGAGATGTTTTAAAACGCTGGGCTCGCCGGGCAGTGGTGGCGCACCCAGCACTCGGGAGGCAGAGCCAGGCAGATCTCTGTGAGTTCGAGGCCAGCCTAGTCTAGGTCTACAGAGCAAGATCCAGGACAGGCACCAAAACTACGCAAAGAAACCCTGCCTCAAAAAAACAAAAACAAAACCAAAAACAACCAAAACCAAAACAAAAACAAAACCAAAAACAACCAAAACCAAAACAAAAACAAAAAACAAAAAACCATAGACGTTGGGCTCAAGTACCTAAGCCTGCAAGTATTGAGAAGCCACGGAAGGTTAACCGAAGGACAGATAGCATTTTATCTAGTTTAGACACTGAACTGCAGTAGAAAAATATGACAAGTACCCAAGCAGACGTTTTGTAAGTTAAGAATGCAACTAAGACAGGTGGAAACCTGCACTCCAGTCATGGAAGAGACCAGATGTTCAGTCTTCTGCTTGTTATCATAATTAGTGGCTCAACCCCTACCCTGAAAGCACATGAACACCCCTTTTTCTCTGTCGTTGTGTCCTCTTTGTGGACATTTGTAAATTTGTATTTATGAGTGTGCCTACCTACCCCCTCACTAGGTTTTAGGTTCTTCAGCGCCAGGAGTCATGCCTGCTTCATTTTCCAAAGTAGTCACAGAGGACGTGCTCACCATAAGTGCTCACCATAAGTGCGCCACAAACCTCAGGAGGCGGAGGGGCGAGGGAGCGTAGGACCAAGAACAAAGGGAGGACTTTGACAGTGTCAGCAGCTGGGCTATGCATTAAGGCAAAGGAAAGGTGCTCTCAGAGGAGCAGAGGAGAGACAGGGCAGGGCACTAAAAGATGACACTGGAGGAGCGGGAGTACATTAAAAGCCACAAGTAGGAGAGCTCGTTTTGTGTGCAAGGGCCTCTCTCCTAACACGGAGGAAAAGCAAATGAGGCACGTTGCATTTGTAGGTTATTAAAATGTCCGTCTCTTTTCTGGAGACATTGTAGGTACTGTCATCGGCTGAAAGGGGAAGAGGGAGGAGGGGAGAAGAGGAGAAATAGGGAAGAGAACTAAGAAGGAAGCAGGAGAGGAGGAAAAAAAAAGAAGAATTGAAAATCCAAGGGAGTGGTGTGAATTGCTCCCAGGAAAGGGATGAGCTGATGACCAACAATGTCTCTCTGGGGAGGGTCCAGCTGAGAAAGCAGGACCAAAGTAGCCAAGCACCAAACCTCATGGGTATGTGATGGGGAAGTGATCCACCGGGTGGGAGAGTTGACCGCCAGCTGTGAAGATTTGTGGAAGTCTCTCTCTTTCTCTGTCTCTCTCTCTGTCTCTGTTTTTCTGTCTCTGTCTCTCTCTTAGTCCTTCTCTTTCAGGTTAATGTCTGCCCTGCTACAATACGGGAAAAGTTCAGGACTCCAGGAGTGGCAGGAATGAATCATTCATCTTTCTCTTCAGCTTGAAAGTTGTGAATATGTTAGACAGGACACAGGCATCAGCTGCTGAACTATGGGGAAGATCTTCCCAAGAGCTGGAGTCATGACTCATTTTTCTGGGTCCTAGGTCTGTAAGGTAACTCTGACTTAACTCTTCACTGTGACTTCTTTTAGCAGTCTTCTGTCCTAGAAGTGTAAGATATTGAAATATGTTTAACAATTAAATGGCTGCTTCCCGTAAAAGAAAGTATGTGAATTTGAGGTGAACCTAGGGTATAATCCATGCTGTGCAAGAACTGTATCACATAGTTGCCCCCCCCAGCCTAGTTTTACTTTTTAGTTTTGGAATGGGTCCCACTGATTTGCCCAGGCTAGCCCTTGCACCCACTCTGTAATCCAGGCAGCCCTTGAACTTGTGGTTCTCCTGCCTCAGCTTCCTAGTAGCTAGAACTACAGCCTGAGTCACTGGGTATGGCATGGGTTCAGACTTTGATAGATCGGGTCTGGTTCATGGCTTACACGTTCGGTAGTTTGCAGTCTTGATTCAGTCACCTAGCTTTTCAGTCCTCTGATGTTGAAAGTGAGAAAATCACTGGAACCATGGAAGAATCAACTGGGATAATGTCTACAAATCACCTAGAGAAACAAGCATCACAAAATAGATGATAAATAAAAAATGCTTAACTCCCCATTTTTTTTGTTTCTCCTTCTCTTATAATTTTATAATGTTTTAAAAATACTAGACTGCAAGACTCTTCAAGAAAAAAATAGCATCTTTGTCATTGAAAAGTAATTTTAAAAAAATGCATGCTCTTATTAAAAATTTCAAATTATGTATGATAACATGTACTTTTTTTCTGCCACCTTAGCCCCATTTTCCAGAGAAAATCGTGTTCAGTTCCTACCAGTTTTGAATTTTAAATATCTTTGTGCATTATTAATTTGTCTACAAGTCTTTTACACTTTTATTTCTTAATGTGTTAAAATTTGTGTTCTCATTTTGGCCAAAAATAATTTATTCTACTAAAACCACCATACTACCTCTGCTTCCCAAATTGTTTCTTTTTAACTCCTCTCTTGGTCAACTTAATTCAATCCCTTTTATTTCCTAACTTTTATCAGTTTATTATGCTTGAGGTAGGTAAAATTGGCTCTCTTTTATAACTCTAATTAAGCTTTGTGCATTTTTGTGATAACTAGAATCAAAACAGTAAATGTCAGTAAATATTTGTGGTAGTTTGAATGAAAATGATCACCATAGGTCATAGGGAGTGGCACTATTAGGAGGTGGGACCTTGTTGGAGTAGGTATGGCTTTGTTAAAGGAAGTGTTTCACTGGGGGTGGGCTTTGATGTTTCAGATGCTCAGGCCAGGCCCATTGTATCTCTCCTCCTGCTGCTTGCTGATCCAGAGTAGAACTCTGGGCTCCTTCTCCAGCACCCTGTCTGTCTGCATGCTGTCATGCTTCCTGCCATGATGACAATGGACTAAACTTCTGACCTGTAAGCAAGACCCAATTAAGTGCTTAATTTTATGAGAGTTGAGTGGTCATGGCATCTCTTCACAGCGATAAAACCCTGACTAAGACAATATTATTTCTTGCTATGGCTACCTTATTATTTCTGGTCTTTTTGTAAGTAGTTTATGTCTTTCTTGTTTAGACTTCTGTTTTTCCTAAGGTTTGCAACTGCCTTTGTTTTTCTCCCATTTTAAGGTTTTATTAACCTTTAACTCTTCCAGCATCCCAGGGATCAACTGTTTATTTTTCTCTATTTTAGTTTATTTTAAAATTATTTTTAATTATGCGTATGTGTCTACATGTGAGTGTGTGCACCTAAGTGCAGATGTCCATGGAAGCCAGAGATATCTAATCTTCCTGGAGAGAGCTGGAGTTACAGGCTGTTGTGGGCTTTCCAGTGTGAGTGCGCTCAGTTTCTTCTAGATGACTTAAGAACCCGAAGCTCCATATCTTTTCAAATTTCCTTAGTTTTATCCAATATTAGTTTTCTAAAATACCATACTACATTTAGTAGCCAGGTTTCTCTTGCTGTGACAAATTTTCAGACTCCTTTTGTTTGGGTGACCTTGACAGATTTTTGCAATATAGTGAGGTTCTCTTTAGACTATCCCTCAACAGGGATGTGTCTGGTGCTTTCTCTCATGACTAGACTGTCACTGTGGGTTTCTGGGAGAGGGTCACAGGAGGCCTAGTACCACTCTCATCAGCAGTATCTACTCTGACCATGCCATCACAGTTGATGTGAACTTGGTCAGCAGATTGAGGGAGCATCTCAGATTCTGCACAGTCATGTTTCTATTCCATTCCCTTTGTGTACTTTTGGGAAAGGTCATTATATACACTCCATGCTTTAGATGGGAGTTATGTTTCACCTCTTGGAAGACAGAGGAGCTCTGTAAATTATTTAAAATTCTCCTGCATGACATGCTTTTCTCTTCTCTCTCACTCATTTATTCAGTTATTTATTTATGGTCATACAGACTCATGAATATTTATTTTATCCTTTGTTTTTAATCAAATACTACTTTATTGTGTTCTTGATTTATTTTAGCTTTGACCACGTAGGACATCTCTCATGTGGCTTCTTTCTTCCTTTGACATGCTTCTAGTATTATGGGCTTGTGACTTTTCACTAATTCTTGTGCACTTTCTTGCTGTCTGGCAACATAATATATACAAGATTCATTTTGATTCTTACCTAGATCCTCCAATTAGACCTTTCTTGATAAATTTCTAGGCCTATCATTAAGAAATATTAAAGACCAAGAACTGAATTCTGGTTGTTTTTGTTGCTATCAAAATGCTTTTGCTTCTTGGTTCTCTCAGTGGACAGAGGGAAAAGAAAGGAAATAGGTATATAATTTATCAACCAGTATATAGCAATGAATTATTTATAGATGTAGCATCTACATTAGCTAAAGATGAGTTCATACTCATACTGTTATCTCTAGTTCTTACCTATCATCACATGGATTATTCTAACTGATCCCTTCTTACCTATAAACTCTCAGTCCACCAGTGAGAATTCTAGTTCACACTATCCCCCAACATTTCCTTAGTTGTTCTAGTCTGGCAGAATTATATCATACCCATTAACTGATACCCTCATGGGAAAGGACCCATGAGCCGGAGTTCAACTAGAGTTCAGTTCAAGTACCATTAGTCTTACAAGCTCCATTCATTTCCAGTATAGCTTAGTTAAGCAACCACCCACCTTCCAGTGAGGCTGTTTCCTACATTTATAATATAGACAGATTGTCCTGCCACCTTCTAAATTCATCCTGGGACCCTTAATCACAATTTTCTTGATTTTTTTCTTAAACATTCTCTTTCAAAATTTCTGTTGATGTTTATTTTCTGCTATCAGATTTTATTAGAGTTCATTTTTCTCTCTGAGTTTATTTTTATCATCTTGTTCTTTCTGATAGATTATATTAATTGCTTGCAATCTGTATCTTTCTGTATCTTTTGAAAATCATCTTTCTCATGCCTGTAATCCCAGAACTTGAGAAAAGCAAGCTGGAAGTGCTGTGAATTCAAAGCCAGCCTGGGAAATATAATGAGAAAAAAATTAGTTTAAAAAAAATGCAATTGGATCCCTCTCGCTAGGATCTCCTAACTATTGCATGCCACAGAATTCCTTCCCTCCTCACACAATGTCAGAAGACTGGGAAGAGGAGGGGAGGCTCTGTTTTTGGGGAGACATGCTCAGTTGGAGAAGTGGACAGCCCAGATTACACTCAAGAATACGAAGATAAACCAATGCAAAAATCAGACCAACCAGTCACAAAATCCTCTTTCTGGGGACATTATATATATATTTTTATTATTTTTTTATTTTTTTTAAAATTTATTTATTTATTTTTTTTTTGGTTTTTCGAGACAGGGTTTCTCTTGTGTAGCTTTGCGCCTCTCCTAGAACTCACTTGGTAGCCCAGGCTGGCCTCGAACTCACAGAGATCCACCTGGCTCTGCCTCCCGAGTGCTGGGATTAAAGGCGTGCGCCACCACCGCCCGGCTATATATATATATTTTTAAAGTTTCCTTTTCTCCATATTAGCCCATTTTCTTGGCTTAATACTGCTCAAAATTAGACATCCTCACATTTCTGGTAATCTTTGCCTCCTGTTTAAAAGTTAGGGGCAGAGAATACAACTTCAGGCTGGAAGCTCTGAGGACAGGAACAAGTCATGCTACTTCTGAGTTTCCTTATAGGGCAGTTTGGAACTGTGGTCGGGGCTCTCTTGGGCTGATTCCCTATAGAAGTGTCTTCCAATTTTATTCCTAAAGCATAAGCAGGAATATATATTAGCAACCTGGTATCTATACCTTTAACTGTGTACCCTTCCCTCAAACCAGAGACTTTTCTGTTCTTTTTTTTTTGTTAGTACAGCAGCTGCACCTGAATCTACTGTCCATTTCTCAGGCAGTGGCCCAGGGGGACTTTTATGTCCAGCCAAATGTGCCTCCTGCCGCTGCCACAAAATGGAGTTTTAACTAAATCTCTACTGTTCTACTTATCAATAAGACTCAGGAGTCAGAGGCTGGGGTGAAAATCTGCTAACTCAGAGAGGTTGAGGAACAACTAGCTGACCTTCCCTTTTCGCATGTGTCTCAGAAAAGAGAGCATCCTTCCACTCCACCAAACCAAAAAAAGACTGCCACACTCAAAAGT